>NC_068361.1:52941183-53178683 GCF_020536995.1 Dreissena polymorpha | reverse complement strand
GCAATGATAGCTATAGGTGGATTACTCGTATTGTCACCTTCAATAGCAACAGATTGATGCTTCCTGTTGTCAACTCCATCAGGGACGGTAACATTGACATCTGCGTATAACTTAATGGTGTAGGGGTTGTATTTGCCACAAAAAAACTTAAGTAAATTACACATGATAAAAACGAATTATATATTTGTATTTTTATTTTATTCATTTATGAATCATGAACCGACTTTTAAAATTATGCAAGTTTATATCTGGATTTCGTTATACCATAAAAGAGTATTTTTCTTAGTACACAATACAATATTTATAAATGTTTAAATTTTTCGGCAATGTGGAACTTGTAAGCTACATAGCAATACGATTTTATGGATACTACCAAGAATGCCTGTAATTACCACATTTTTTCCCTGAGAATCCTTTCACAATTGCCATATATATCGCACGAAGTGGTTGTGTCGTCTGTAGATCTTGGGCACTTTTCAGGAAATCTTCGATCGCAGAGACGACCATATTAGCCGCCGGGAATGCAACCTCTGGTACAAAACAACTGCCTTGCAAACATTCGTTGAACTTACATGTTGAACTGCATGCCAAATTGCACGACCCACCGTATAATGTATTGTTTATTCATTTGTGACATTCTCCTGAACGTATGTAACACATAAAGTTATCGCACGTATTTGGGCATGTGTTTTGACATATTCGACCATAGTAACCAATATTGCATTGTGTACAATATTGTTTATGCACATTTCACACTGACTAGGACATCAATCTTTACATTTACCGTTGTATTGGTCGCATGTTGTTGAACATTTCATAGGACATTTATATTCAAATTTAGCTCCACAATGTCCCTTTATGCAGCCGTAGCACTTCTCACGCGAACTGTCACATACTACACATGTCGAAGGACATGCTTTGCAATCGCCGGTTATGAGATCACATGTGCCAATACAGTCAGATTCAAATGACAAATCGCATAATAGGCTATAAATGCCAGGTGGACATGCCGAGTAGTTGTATGCATTGTCACAGTCTAGACATATTCTGTTACACTTAGGTTTGCATGTATCAAAATGGTATTCTGGTTTACAGTGGCATGACCCATTGCCATTATCACACGTATCAGTGCAATCAACCGAACATGTCTGCGAACATAATATCCGTCAATGCAAGAGCACCTACCATCTGCGAAATCGCACGTGTTGTATTTCCATCCAATATAACATCGATTTGCACATGAAGTTGAGTAGTAGCCTGGTTTACACCAAAACATGAAACTGCATTGATACACCTCGCACAGTTCGGGTATATGCAAGGGTAACACAAGGAGTTGTTAAACAGATAGTATCCAACAGCACAGCTAGCGCATTTGTTTCCTGGACCACTGGTCAGTCATGACTCGGAACATTGTTGTGCTATTACAATGTATAATAAAAACAACAACATTAAACATCATCTCGTTGAAGCAATATGCTGTAAAACAAACAATATGTTTGTTTTATTGATGCTAACTACCTTGAGTCGTACTACAAGTTATAAAGAAAATGATCACATAATTGTCACAAACAATTTTGTTTATAAACTCACGTATAATCTAACAATTTGATCATTTGTGTTTGTGATTCTCAATATATTATGACATTTGAAATATACACGGCGAATAGAATACCAGTACCTTGAGAAAAAATACGGCACATGGAGATTAACACAAACACGATATACATGTATATCCTGCACCATTGTTCGTGTCTTGGATTTAGCAAACAACACAACACTCTCATCTTAAGCATCATTGTATAAATTATTATAATACCATAAAGTTAGATAAAGCGCGTACATTCATATACGTATCTAACCTATGTAAATAACCACTTCAGTATTTATTTATATAAATATATTTATAGTTCTTTCAATAACATTTGTTATCGAAATGTTAATATCGGATCGAAAATGTCATTAACCATTTCGCCAGTTAATTGAACACTATATTTTAACGCACAAGCTACACGTTTGAATGGCTGTCTATAGATGCAAACATGCTAATGAACAAAGCGAATATTTTGAATAGAGGGTCGTTAACCACACGGAAGTTTAAATTTAACCACGCATTTAAATACTGATTTACTTTTGACTGTATGTTACAAACTGTAGAGACATTACCCTGTATGATATTTCAACAAATCTCACACCAATAAAACATTAAAACAACAATTTATGTTTGATTGCACGGGTAAATTAAATAACAATTAGAACAATAAGTAAAAACTTGGTAAACAAGTATAACGATGTTCATCTGCTCAATGGGTTCCATGCGTTTGAGAATTTGAATTCCAGCATCGTTGGCACTCAGAGTTCGAACGCCAAAAGGCAATCAGAACAGAAAAGTTTGACAAACAACTATGACGAATGATGTCTTTTTGTCCCGTCCAAATCCAATCTAAACACTAAATTATTTGGAGATATCGATTAAACTTTTCACGTCGAGAATAAATGTTTAGCACACATGAATAAATTATGCAAATTAAACCTACAAACAATACGACAAAAGATTCATATCTGCTTATTTTTATAAAATTGCACTTGATGATTCAGAAGAAATTATGACTTTTTAAATTTTATAGTCGATTCATTTGACATCGACATCTTACGTCATTTCTTTATATCTGAACATATAATAAGCGTCGACTTTACAAGTGTAAATGTATCCAATGACTATAAATAGTTGAATCGTTCACTGTTAATGTTATAAATGATAAAAATAACGTGTTAATGTGTATGTCATCGGAAACCACTCGCTTAATTGTAAAGTCTTATTATGTGTTTATCTGTTTGACGGTAGAGCTCTGTAAAAAGCTGTTTGGCAAGGTGGCAAGATATTGCATTTACAAACAATAATCTATGAGTATATATGGCGAGATCTCTATAATGTATAATAACGTCTATATTATCATTGACAAAATTATATCAAAATCGATTCATTCCGGTGCTTTAACATTATAACAGAGCGGTTAGTTCATCAAAAATAAGATAGTAAGAAAAATACAAGTATGCGTTAAAAACGAATTAACAATCATATCAGGAAACATGCATTACAGTAAAATTCATTTACTCATTCGGTTTGTTAAGTCAGAATTGATCAATTTCCGTGACACAAACAGTAGTTGATGTCTCATGAGAAATCTAGAGAACATTCTCTTATTGATGTGCATTCGTATAAAGTTTCACTAAAGATGTCATTTCTCCAAAAAACATCGACAATACACGACGAGCCCACCGATAACAACTACAGGTAAGACAAAAGAAAAACCCTGACAGTGAAACAACATTACCAGCTGTTAAAATAATATACGACATTGTTACTATTCTAGCTTTTTACAATATATTTTTGCTCTTAACTGTTTTTGTGGTCAGAATTTAAGCCATTTTGCGAGAAAATATATGAAATTGTCATATATGTTTTAAGAAGTCTTTAACAACCTACAATCAAGTTGCCTCATGTTGCAATACTAAACAGCACAAGTATCAGTTGAAAAATAATAAATCATTAATTCTGTTTTACGAGTATCTTGTTCATGTAATATTTATTTTTCAATGTCAATATCTACATTATGTTATCAATAATATTAATGACAGGCTGAAATCTTTCCCGAATTAATACATATTAAAAATGAAACAAATTCTGAAGCACCAACTACTTGTAATATATATTTATCATTCCAAATATCTTCCTTATGTTATCAATACTGTCAAAAAAACATAAGCATATTTTCCCGAAATTAAACATGTTAAATATGAAACATATTTAAAATAAATTTAAAAGAAACAAAATGCGAACAAGAAACAACAAAAAATGCACTTCATGTTAAACTAATGTATCCCGTCATGTACACCGCCGTACAAGTGAACTTCCTGCTGTTAATATGTTTCGCACTTTATGAAATACACTTAATATCCCCTTTGTTTATTGATCTCAAATGAACATTCATGTGTACATTCTCAAGCGTCTCTGTAACATCATGTATAATCAGGACAGTTTTTGCTGCATTTTAAAAGGAAAGATTTCCAAAGTATTGATAGTAACGTACTCAATTGATACCGAAGTAGTTGCCATTTTTGTGTAGGTGTATAAACATTTTTCGGTCAAAGCTACATGTTAGGTTCAAAGAGGGACAATATACAATCTCCATTTTATAAGTCATCATTTGGTTAGGTACAAGTTTGCGGCGAACTTTACATTCGAGTGCTTTGCATTGTTTGCTGTAATTGCATGATTCGCTATACACAGGGCACGTTTTATAATCATAATCGTGTCCTTATAATCCTACAAGCCATGCACATATTTAGTAGGACATGAATAATCATATGAGCCTTACATTTTGTATAATTATTTTTTTGTTTTTCTGGTGTAAAAACCCACCTCAAATGACGAATTTGATTTTTTTAAAGAATAGTACCGCGTTTCATCATTTCTACGTGTAGAAAGATGAAGCCATACATACAACAGGTGCTCACACGTCCGATCGTTACGGATGGAGGATGTTATCGTTAACTTGCTCTGAATTAAATCAATTGATCACTTGTACAAATGTTAATAATAATCTTAACTCATAATTGAGATATTCAAGTTTGAAAAGTGTTGCGTTAAAAAAGTCTTCAACTGAATTCATCTTTGTGTAATTCTATTCAAAAAGTGTATGGTCACATACGATTTACATGACTTTGATAACTGACATGTAACCTCTGAAGAAATTAAGGGTCATAATTTTATACCAAGTTTAACTATCATATCTTATGTACTTAATACCTTAAATCAGTTTTATGGAAGGACGATCTGATTACTAGAGGAATTGAAATGTAGGCAGATTAAAGGCACACATACAGTATAGTGTAAATACAAATTTTTATTATAAAAGTTTATATATGTTTGGAGTAATAACAATGCGTTTTCATATACAGTGACCTGACTTTGACCTATGGTGAAAAAAGGAAATGCGGCGTATCCTCACATCGTCTTTTATATACGACTATCTGTATGGGAAATAGAAGGATTCATATTTATCTGATATACTTGCGCAGTTTTTGCAGACAACGTACATATTGACAGAAAAACAGAGGAAGGAACAGACCTATAGACATATAGCTCAACATGTACTTACACTCAATCTCATGATTAAATCGTAAGAGTTTTTTTTAAGTTTAGAGAGTTTTTACAATATTACATTTTGTTATATGTTGAGACACAAAGAAAATAATATTTTGTGTAATTCTCAGTTTTATTCTTATGTGGATTTCCATAAAAATATCTTCAGTAATTTTCGAAAATGCGCAGGATTTCTTTCATACAAGCACATTCAGAGCTATGACGAACGGTGGATTCCGGTGAAACCAGTAGCGATTTAATTCGTCCAAACCAATTCTGAAAACTTTCTATTTGAATGTGAATGTATGTATAACATAGTAATTTTTACCGTGTATTATTTTTTAAAATAAAAGTTGCACATCTTCTGCCTTATAAATATTGGGTCCATTGCCATAATTAATACACTTGCGTCTTTCTTTAATTGCTAAAAACTAATTCAATGGAACACGTTATTTTCTATGGAACCGAAACATTACCATAAAGACCAAGCTTACTTACAAAATATACGATTATTGGGAGATTGGAGGACAACCGATTGCGGACAACGACTACCCGGTGAAACCAAACAAGAAATCTTGCATGCTTATTTCTAAGCTTAATTTACTATTTTGTATATTCGGATTTCACTCGAGCAGTTCCGTTGTTCGACATCCAATCGACCTCATAACACATTAAACATTATACCATTGCGAACACATTTATTCATTGAATATTTAACATTTAATTTTGACTAGACTGTTTTGTTCCCCGGTTTGGACGTGTGGCCATGGTTCACGTACTCATCGTGTTGATCTCAACTTCGATTCAACGGGTCGCCGACCATATTGTGCCTTTTATGACAACCTACCAGCTAACAGTTAAAGCCACAAAGGCTAACTTTAAAATAATATGCCCAACTGAGGCTAAATTCAAATATAAAACTATCACAAAAGGCAAACTTTAAATATACGGCAACTGAAATTTAATTATTCAAATTAAACCAAAATAAGCTAAATAGCAGAATGATAGTTTGATTTGTGGCTGTACCTGGGAAGCAGTCATCAATGCAAATTTAAACTATTAGAATATCAACTTAAGTATAAAAAAGTTATGTTGTGAGGTCGCTGTCCGCTATAAAGCGCAAAGAGTTAAACTCGGTGCGGTCACCACCATAAGAACTAGAAATGCTAATGATCTTTTGATGACAGCGAACCTAAACTGATACTGGTTGCCGGATGAGTACGGTAATCATTTAGCTGTCCAGAGATTTACTCAAAACATTTTGAGGCCTCTCTTTTTGAACGCATGCAATGCACCCGCTATCTGCTCAATAAAGACAGAATTCCCAAGGGTGGATAGTTGTACTCCGTCTGCAGCGAATAATGCTGAAATTACTTCCCTTAATTTATTAATACTTTATATAGAAACCCTCATTTATGTGCATAATTTTGTTTGCTGCATAACTGTTTATTCTTCTCCTACAAGAGTTCATAGCGACAAGATCATCTGAATAATGCCACGAACTGCTTGGCAAAATTTGGGACCACACAATTTTACACTTGAAACTGAAAGCATCATTTATGAAGTTAATAATGACATCTATAAGATAACGAATGTTTTTTTAAATCCAGACGACCCAAGTCATTACCATCGCAGTGTAATAATATGATCAAATCTGGTGTCTCGGCAACTTGCTTTAATGTCTTTAATTTGCTGACAACGTCCAACAGTGATTAACCATCATATCCCTGCCACATTATGTCTGCGTTAGTTTAACCCAGATTTACACCTTCCGGCCTCTGTCTCGCCGCTTAAAAAGCTTGCTTGAGTTTGGATAAACCAAGGATCCACACTTTGATTGGACCTAGAAATACTTTGTTCTATATACAACAATGCCCTTACTATAACAAAACAGGTAACGACAAGCTACAGCTTGAAAATGTTTTTTGACAATTGCGGTAATGTATAAACGGATTCAGGCTTAATATAAACCCGATACGACTCTGAACGCCATCTACCAGCTTTCTTTATAGTTTCAACATCACAACCTGCCATTGCCGCAGAAGTTGCTGCCCCGATTCTAAAAAATGCGATGTAAACTTGCCACAATCCAGCTCCCAGAAGCCCAAACCTTTTTTTAGAATGGCTGCAAATTAGTATCTCGTTAAGAGATTTCCATCTAAATGACAGAAGAATGGCCCACTAATAGGTCTTCTCAGGAACCCCGAAATGTTGTTTACCGCACATATTTCTGTTGAAGTGGATTTGTTTATCTTTAAAATTGTCCCTGAACCATATTGATTTATCCGATTTTGGAACGAGAACAACAGGCAATGTTTTTGAATTTTAAATTAGAGAATACTTAAACGGACCCGCAAATCTACAAGCCGCAACCTCAATGTTTATTTTTTACTTTAACATATTTAAACGTCACGTGCCGACTTCAAATCACATGCATCTATTAAAAAGTCTTGGTCCATTAAACCCAAGACGAAAGACTTTCAAAAATCCCTCTTTAAGTATTTCAGCATCTTGTAGATTTGCATAATTGTTCAAATATGAAATAAGCACATCAGTATTTATCGGTGATTTTCCCAGACTTAGATCAATATTTTCGCATGTTGGCGTAAGGGTGTCTTAGTCTGAAACCCGGTCAAAATCCAGCAAAACGATGGTCCTAGAGAGCATGGGCCCTGCCTGGCAAGAATCTTCTATTTTTCTTAACATGCACTCCGCTGACGCAGACATACACATATAAATAGGATGATTACCACTACAACTAAGACAACTATGCCTATATGGACAAGGATCCCTAGCACACCGGCTGTAATTAAAGTCATAACATTTTCTTATCATGACTCTTTCTGCACCTGCCCCCTGCATAGAAGGTCCCACATAAAGCAACCAAAGCCCATAATCAGTTTTATCAAAGCGGGTACAAGTAGGATCAACCGCAAGGCGCAAACGAAAATGCTAGACATAGGCTTTCCAACCCAGTCCTACATGCCTTCTTTAAGCAGTCCTAATTGTACTCATGTACTTGAGTAACTCATGCGTCCTGTGAGGATTTGCTGTTACTAGCATATACTAGAAATGCATCTGACCACGCTTCAATTGTATTTATTGATTTTGAAGGCTCAAGTGGTTTGATAATCAACTTCCCAGATTGACTGAGGTTCAAACCATGCACCTGTTTCCCTTGTTGAGACTCTTATAGTGAAGCCTTATCTATGTACATTCCTGAAATTGTCTTTTGTTTAATGGCAGGTGATACATGACAACCCAACTGGTTGTGCACACTTGCAATTGGCATGGGATTAGTGTCAAAATGGAAAGGCAAAACCTGTATATTACCTGGGTAAGCCTTCACGCCAACTGGCACCTTTGGAGCTGCTGCATCGGGAATCAACTCAATGCATGACCCAGGGGCTGACTCTGTAGTCTGTGTACTTGTACAAGGGACTGCCTCTGCGCTTGATGGCCCAGGGCCTGACGCTGCAACAGATGGCATACTGTCAGTGACTGATTTCGCCTCTCGCGTACGCTTTGAGATGATTTTGCAAGTTCCATCATGGAATCCGTTGCCCGCTTACTTTTTGCTTTTGCCATCGGCATTGTGACTTGGACGTTATCGTTTAGAAACATGACAAATAAAATAAATAAATAAATCAACATTTCATTTAACACTGCAACTTGCTGGTGCATAATATTTTTTCCTATAAAACTGCTCATACCAATAACATAATACCATATGATGACGATGATAACCACAATAACAACTTTTTTAATCGATAAAATCGAGCTCAAATAAATGTCATCAAATTAAATACATCACATACAGTACTCCTTAAGTCATTATGCTTAAACTCTGAACTTATAAAACAATGAAATTGTACACATTAAATTATTTTTGCCAAAATTGTTAAAGACATTTTTTACGAACCTTTAAATTTTCGCCTGATCCGAAAAGAGGAAGTGACAAGGCGGTGTAAACACAACATCATCCCGTACAAATTATCACTACTATTTTACATAAGGCGGTGTTAAACTAACTCCGATCAAAATATCCCTATGTTTTACAGAGTAAAACAGAACAGGACAGACCACAGTCCAAGAACGATCGGTTATCGATTAACGATAACCGCTATAACTGTATTTACCATGATTCTATGAGATTTCGAAATGAGAAATGTTGGTTAAAAGAGCTAATGTTCTTGAGGATATTCGCGAGGTGTTTTATGTAGGTAAAATTGTTTCTCAAAATTAGCATTAAAATGCAGACTGTTATCGCTGACAGGCATACTTGTATAATCCCTGTTTCAATGTACTGCAATGAGAATAGTAAAGTCAAAATGAACAAATATAAGTAACTCGACTGCGAAACATGGTTTGAGCATTTCCAAATCAGATCACAATAAAACTTAAAAAAATCCAAATTAAATTTATTAAAACATATCCACGTCTTCATTGTAATATTGAGACATGTAAACCTCGTATACTCACTTAATGTGTTATCAAAAAGATACGTTTCTCATTTCAAATCTGCAATCTGTATCTTATGAATAAGATGTGGGCACATTTGTAATGATTGAAAAATGTGCCGCTAAAAGTTATTGCTGCTTTGAACGACAATGTACACAAATTCATAAGTAGGACACTAATTACCCGCACATGAACACTAGTGTTCTTGTAATTTAAATTTTTTTAAACATAAGGGATGCGATGGCCCTATATCGCTCACCTGATTCCAATTATCCATCAATTCAGTCCAGAGTTGTGATCATCGAAATCAACATGATAACAATAATTACTTTATGACATTTTCTACTTTTATGAGATTTAATATAATAAATAATATTGATAATCCACTTTACTGAAAAGTTTTCAATATATATATTATAACTATGTTTAAGTAAAAGAAGGTTGGTTTTTAACAGGCCTGCACAAATAATATATGTCGTTCATGTGTTGGTATCCGTAAATAACATAATGTGGGATTCAAACAGTTGCTGTTGAACGTAAACGCTTATTATATATTATAACCTATAATACCTTTGTATTATCATCGAGAATAGAATAAGCAACAATAAGACACGTACCAACAATATCATTTTTATTCATTAAATGCCACAAATTTGTTAGGACAAGTCATCTTTTATTATCAACTCAGACAAATCAGTTATATTTGTAAAGATGATTGTGTAGGTTTCGAATCAGTTCACATATAATTAGCAGAGGACGATCTTACTATGATATGTTTGCTAAATATAAACAGTTCAATATAAGCAGATCTTGCTGAAACTGTCCACGTCTATAATACACGTTTATCACCCAGTAGTAAATTATTAATGACATGCACACAGCAAACTACCTAAGGTTCAACTTTACTAAGTTAAATCAAATTGCAATTACATGTAGGGTTGAAGAAGAAATTGTAAACGTGGGACGAACGATCGTTGAAGACATCGCAAAAAGATCGCTGCCATAAACTCAACTTCAGCATTTCGCTATAAGGCCTAAAATAATAGAATGTACATCAACCAAATAAGAGAGTCGTGTGTATCAACTATATATTTGGTGAAGTTAGAAATTCTCGAAATTGTATACATTATCTGTTTAAAACAAATAATGTTGCATAATGATCTAGTTTACTTTGTTAAAGCCTTACAATCAACTACACCAATTGAACACCACGTAATTTATCAAAAGACATGTAGCTGTGTGCACTATGTTGTAGAACTTTCAGCATAATTTAGTTAGAATAATATATACAACACAAAGTATATTATTAAAATGGTGTGCAAAAGAAAGTACAAACTAAGACAAAGCATGCCTTATTGACTTGTCACTTATCCAATAGATCAGTAGATTGTACATGTCAAATTAGTGTATTGTCCGAATTGAAACATCATGAATAGCCAGTGAAGTATTTGTATGTGATACATCCGGTGTGTCGCACTAAGCATTGGGATTAAAGTTTGTATTTGTATGTGGCGTATCCGTTTATATGACAGCAGCGTTAGTGAATGAATGAATATGTATGAGACATATCCGGATCATCGTCCAGGTTACTGTAGTCTGACGTCGACTTGTCCTCTGTTATTGCTGGAATATTAATATAATTGTGTTGGTCAAATAAGGATTTAAAATTATAAATCAGTATATAAGATTAAATAAAAAATAAAGTATTGACTATAGAATGTGCATGTTTTAATTGTGATATCTTTCAGATTCGTCCTGTGGTTGATATTTGGGTTCATTATAACAATGCATTAATATACAAAAGCATTGCGGTAATGACACTGCCAAGTAAAATTATTTATAATCGTTTTTACAATCATGATGGTATTCCTGAATTTTAAAAGATTGTATAAAGATATGGTGTGTTTTAAGTTTATCGTAATATAATAAACGAAAGTTTTAATTAGTTTTCAAGTTAAAATGATTTACACTTTTTACACTTCGTGTTTTCTTTATGTTCTAAATAATATTGCAGAAACAATTGTAAACTACCTATGTCTGTGCCATGAGAAGCTATCCCATCAAATGCCCTATTTTCGTGCACGTTCCTCGTAGATTCGCAACCTTGGGGTCGCCTGCGTAGAATGAAAACCAAGATTTAATGCAGATTAGAGAAATATCGAGATTTTACATTTTCATTATTTCAAATAGTATAATATTACATACAATGATGACAAACCAATAATGCAGTTAATGGTAAGGATGGAATGATGGTTAGTGCCACCATTTCATGAAACGTAACATCATGTCATATTTTAATCAATTTGGTTTTATACAATTTTAACAAAACCTCGTTATAAGTACGAACAAGGTTACAATAATTGCAGCGCTAAGTAGTAAATATGTTTTGATACATTTTATTTGTAACGATGGTTAAACAACAATGAATATATAGTGTGTTTTTAACACCGTGCCGGTTCAGAGCATACAAATTAGGTCCAGCTAATACAATAAACATCTGTATGCGTGATATAAGACATTCCGAAACCAGAAAGACAAAATCTCTTAATTTCAATGAAGAATGACGATTACCTCATTTTTAGAACGACCACAATAACCACTATGAATATGATAAGTGCCACACCCCCTCCTGCTGCACCGGCAATGATGGCTACAGGTGGATCACTCGTGTTGTCGTCTTCACCTATCGCAGTTAAATCCATATCTGCGTAATATCTAAACTTAAAGGAGGTGTTGATTTCCTCACTTAACAAGCAATTTACACACTAAGAGAATGTGATGCATTTAACAAAATTATCAATTCACTCAAAAATGTATATTAAACTGACTTTAAAAAAGATTGATACCGAGTTTTACCATCACAGACGTGAGTGTACTTTTTCTTAAAGTAAAATACTTAACAAAATACCAGCACGAGTATATCAATAATAAAAATAAGTCGTCCCTCTAAAGCATCTCAAACAGCCAACGATACAATTGCCATCTATATTGCACGAAACGGGTGCGTTTGTTGTTGATTATAAGCACATTTCATGACATTTTTGATCGCCTCTCTTTATACGTTTACATCTTGATCTCTAATTGACTGAATTATTTGAGGCTTGTGTGCTTCATGCCTTTGTGCATACGACAATATGTCGTCAAGGGAAAGATCTCCAGACCGGAATAGCTTCGCTGTTAAGATTGCTAAAGAGCATGCTATTTACCCTGCCCTTCTGTTTCGTTTCAGTGTTACTTGGTAGTGTCAAAGTCTGGAGATCTTTCCTTTGCAGACATATTGTCGAATGAACAAAGTCCAAATCCTCCTTCCCTCTTTGAAGCCAAGAACATACGTCATAAAGCAGACAAGCCACAAATCATGCAGTCAATGAGAGATCAAACTGTAAACGTATCAAGTGAGGCTGTGATGAACTGTATTCCCGAATCAGATTGTTATGTGCTTTGGCAAAGTGTATATTGACCTGACTAATTTGGCGTAACTTCTTCAATAACAACAGGATATAATATTGTATGTAGAATGGTGAACAGGATCCACTTTTAAAAGAAAAAAAAAACACACTTCATTACCTGACCGCGTTGAGTGCGTTAGAAAGAAATTAACACGTGTTAGCAATTACTAGAAATGCATCAAACTATTACGCACTAACGGCACTGTTTTCTAAATAACACAACGGACACGGTTATGAATGCAATTGTGCGAATAATACCCATACAAACATGATTGGATGTTATTGAGATTAAGTACATTCAATATAGGGATAATACACGTTTACGAGGGCATGATCATATGCGGGCGCTCGAAAATTCCATTTCGAACGGATTTTAAGAACGCCCGCAGATGATCATGTCCGAGAAAATGTGTATTTTCGCTATTATTGCATAAACAAATCACACATACCAAAATAAATTAAAATAACAATGAAAACAATATGTCTTGTTCATTCGACATCGACAAAATAATTCGTTCAAGGTTGTGTTTTACATATGCCTCACTCGGTCATCATCCGAAATGACGAGGCTTTACCTTCGGATGGGCAGTTTTCCATTTAAAATGTGTTTAAACAGTGGATTAATGCAAACTTGAAATGCAGCCGCGAAAAATAAGAAATGAGGAATTATTTTGGAATTTACAGCAGGAGCGTTGAAGGTACATAAACACTTACATTTACAGCATAGTCTTTTGAAAGTGTTGAGTTAATAACCTTATCTTCATTGACGTTGCCTATAAAATAAAGCTGTTGTCAAGAGAGTGCAGATGGTATAATTTGAAAAGTGGATTGAAATAGTCATTGCCATTATCCCTGCATGCATGAGGAAAATGGTGCGTATTCAGTTCCTCATTTATACCTGGAGAGTCGTCGAAGGCTGGAGAAGGGAAGTAATTGCGCCTGGACCAGATTATGGATACGAAACATAAATAACAGGGATTGAATGGCACGTGAATCGCCTTTTTAATACACGATTTCTCCCGTTCAAGCCCTCCTTTTGCCAAGTTTCTGCACCCCAGCAGAGGGCATTATAAATAGAGTTTATGCAATAATAAGTATTTACCACCTTCTTACGCTTTGCATGTGTGCTTACCATCATGCCGAACAATCAATACCATACAAGTGAGTACAATAATAAAAAAGGAAACATCAGGGAAACATAATATAATATAATAGAATTACCCTTTGGGTTGCATATTGCTGTTTCCCACGTCGCATTTGCCTGACACATAATGAGTCTTACGTTTGATTCATATCCAGCATCACATGTCACATTTGCTTGCGATCCATAAGAGGTGGTAGTTTTGTTTAACAGGTAGTACACTCCATTTAGAATTTTTGGAATGGTACCACAGTCTAAATGAAACAAAACACAAACGATACATGTCACCGCTCGTTCAACTTGCATTACAACTCTGTTAAATACAAGTTGACGCTATCAATTAATCGATTTAATTAAGTCGAATAAAAGCGACCATTGTCATTGTCTTTCAATAGCACAATTGCATGTGTGCTAACCATCATGCCGAACAATCAATACCATACAAGTGAGTACAATAATAAAAAAGGAAACATCAGGGAAACGTTATATAATATAATATAATAGAATTACCCTTTGGGTTGCATATTGCTGTTTCCCACGTCGCATTTGCCTGACACATAATGAGTCTTACGTTTGATTCATATCCAGCATCACATGTCACATTTGCTTGCGATCCGTAAGAGGTGGTAGTTTTGTTTAACAGGTAGTACACTCCATTTAGAATTTTGGTAATGGTACCACAGTCTAAATGAAACAAAACACAAACGATACATGTCACCGCTCGTTCAACTTGCATTACAGCTCTGTTAAATACAAGTTGACGCTATCAATTAATCTATTTAATTATGTCGAATAAAGGAAACATCCGGGAAACTCAATATAATACAATATAATAGAATTACCCTTTGGGTTGCATATTGCTGTTTTCCACGTCGCATTTGCCTGACACATAATGAGTCTTACGTTTGATTCATATCCAGCATCACATGTCACATTTGCTTGCGATCCGTAAGAGGTGGTAGTTTTGTTTAACAGGAAGTACACTCCATTTAGAATTTTGGGAATGGTACCACAGTCTAAATAAAACAAAACACAAACGATACATGTCACCGCTCGTTCAACTTGCATTACAACTCTGTTAAATACAAGTTGACGCTATCAATTAATCGATTTAATTATGTCGAATACAAGCGACCATTGTAATTGTCTTTCAATAGCACAACATACACAATAAAGATTGCGGTTTAAATTGAATTAATATTCACAAATACAACGTGTTGTGGTGTTTTTTTCCTCCATAACATGACAATCAATATAATACGCATTGAATATGTACTAAATAATCTAAACAATATGCCATCAGAAACACAACGTAAGTACTATAAATTATAACGAGTTTTGATCCAACATGAAACGTACGCAATAAACCTTACCTTTTGCAACACAGTTTGCTGTTGACCACTTTGCATTTGCCTGACAAATAATCTTGCTAATATTCGATTCATATCCAGCATCACATATTACATTTGCTTGCAGTACGTAAGTGGTGTTTGTTGTGTTTAAAGGAGTGTATGCTCCATTCAAGATGGCTGGTGTAGCTCCGCAGTCTACTATAGACAAGAGACACAATATAAACATCACTTATCGAACAGTTCCTATGCTTTAATGGCTAATAATTAAGATAATATAATTTATTAAATATACACGATATTGTAGAACACAGTTGTTTATAACTACTGGTACATTATTATTGATAATAAATCTAGCTTATTTACAAGTTTAATTGTCAGTACGCATAGTTGAACAGAGTGTTTGAATACTTACGTATAATGCAGTTATAGTTCCCGTTGTGAGTCCAGCCGTTGGCACAGCGTTGTCTCGTTTCCCACTTAGTACACGGGTAGGACTGGTAAGCAATACAGGCCCTGAATCGATGCATGTAATTACGGTACTGCAATGCTGTGTAATATGTGTCACTTAACAAAAGTCACGTCGCGGATTGTAAGGTTTAACCCAAACTTATAAATAAAACATAATTCGTATTTTGACATTAAGACAATTAGTGCACTATTAACTTTACTACACACGACAATATAAAGAAGTGAAACTAAAGCCTCATCTGTTTCTTAATTTCGCATGATACACTCCATCTTTATCAATCCTATAAATTGATTATGACGTTACTGTTTCGTCTACCTCATTATCAATCGGTGACTTCACGAGTCCGAAATATAGGCCTACGTCATTGGAATAATAAAGGTTTTGTGTAAGCCATTATTAAACCACACTGTATTATTCCGGAATTAGTGTATACCTTACATGTTAATTATTTGTCTTAACATTGAAGATCAAAACAATCCACTTATTATTACGAGTATATGTGCAGTTTGTACTGTCGGTTTTTATTTCAATATATCATCTCAAGGTCACAAACGATAAATACTGTTTACTGTTTAATGTTTTTCTAATGTTTTACATTTATGACACTCTTATTTAATTAAGTGCTTTCCTGTCATGATCAGAGAGAGTTCAGTTTAAACCTATTTATTTTAGCTCGATTGCATCGAAAGCCTAAGGCTTATATAAATGCTCTCGAGTCCGTTTCCTGGGCCTAGAACCAGTACTTGGTGTCTTTGGGGGAGATCTAAAGAACGCTCCCTCGGTGGGGATCGAACCCGTGACCTCTCGGTCGCTAGGCGGACACCATATCCGTTACACCACGGCGACCTTGCACTGGTCAGTAAGAGCGCTCTGTACAGTTTTACGCTTCTGTATTTTATTCTTACATTATGTTCTCCTTATATGTGTATATTCTCAGAAAAAAATACGGCTGCGCACTGGCGCAAAAATCCAAAAATATACACATATATATTTACATACGACCCGAACAAACTGATGCATTTGGTACACGTTGACTCAACTGCCACTTGATATGACTCGAGATTCCTGAAACAAAATGCTCATTATTTATGGGAAACAATTTTTAGCAATGTTAAATCGATAGTTTTAAATTATCATCTCTTATTTTGATTTAACAAGAACCACATGTTTATACACCTAAATACCCCGATGGAAGAACACAGAGTTTTATTGGTTTTATATTCATTCGTTGTAATATATTTGTTTTTGTTTTTACACAAAGACGCAAAAAATAAGAATTTATATAAAAAACACGAGGTCAAATTGGTTTCTAAAAATATTTCGTTTACTTGCAATAACTGTGATATAAATGAAGACTCGACCCTTCTCCCTTGTATAATATGGTGTAAGGCAACTTTTTAAAAACACTTTTTATCCCAAAATTTAGGTTGGAAACGCGAAAGATTACGCAAGGCAAATTTGACAAATACTTAACTAATCAAAGTTCATATTGTCAATAGTTATGTTTCGCGCGCAAATCACATTCAATTATTTTAGGCGAGCATGTGTACCAATATAGTCCAACTTCAAACATGACAGTAAGAAAGCGTTAAAGCCCGATTTCGCTGTCATTCGACCGTTGACCTTTGAAAGTGTAAACTTTTTCTTGGAAAATTGGAATGTTTTTTAAATGAACAAATCGTCGAATATGGCATATGTTTACATGCAGACCATAATTGCCTAATTCAGCCTTAAACACGTTTGAAGTTTTATACTTTAGCTTGGTATTTATTTTGAGATTGAACATGTTAAAAATACTTTTCCTGGTATTACGTATCCAATGGTCCGTTACAAAAAGAAACACTTATTTTATGCATTTATACATACACACTTTGGTTTCTTTCGTTTACATGTTAAAATATATAAACTGTACATCTACTCTGGTTGTGTCTCTTGCTTTGTCAAGCAAGAACGCACTCTTTCTTGGTGCGTTCTCCTCAATGCGTTAACCAACTCCTTGGTTATGTCTACTTGTATATGTGAATTGGAACATTTTCGCTTCGATATAAGTACATAAACATGCATGAAGAAATGCAATACAAAGTCCAGAACCACCGATATATTAAACTAACTTACACATATCTAGTATACTATTTTATATATTTTACTAGGGTTTTAATGTAAAAAATATACTGTCGTATGTCTTACCCGACACGAATGCCTTTTTCATGCTGTTAGCGGAAGCTAATGCCTATTGAAAGTGGACAATAAGAAAAACGTTTCGGAATTGTTTTCTTTATTTTGACCTCTTGCATATACCCACGCTTACAATATTAGCAGCAGTTTTTAATCAATTTCTTCTTGGCTGGAGGTCTTATAAAGTCAAAAACTTTTGTAAAAATACAAAATGTAAGATGTCACGAAAATATTACAAAATATTGCGCTGTAAATCTGTATGTTGTGATTCACAACATATAAGACTCAAAATTCATTTTCCACATATATGTGTTTTATTTTTTAGTCTTACTAACATGTGTTTGACCACGACATTTTCTAGATTTATTTCATTATTAAAAAATATAACTGGAATGGTTCTTCTTTTTAACTTTCCACTTATAGGCAGGATCTTCATTTATTTATTCACGTAAATGTTAATATTCACACACACAAAAACAAGCATTAAAAATGATAATATTCTGATTTATACACAAAAAGCGTATGTAAACAACGAAAACTCAATATAAATAGTATGATTACTTCCCTTTGGATGATGGTATTGGTGCAGTGCAACAACCGCTACTCTCTTGAATTCACCACCCTCTCCGAATTAGGATTTAAAATGGTTATTATTGTTTTGTTAAACTTGATCGATGCAGAAAAGTTGATTCAGACTCTTGTTTGCCATATCAATCCGGCGATAACTTATTAATTTAGTCATTCTGTAGCTTATCCCATACATGTAAATATATGACGCGGGGAGAATCGATGTATCATACTGAGCATGTGCAATTATGAGACGACGCAAGTTGTTCACGATCAAAAATCGAGTTATCGTGTAATGTGCATATACCTTTTTGTAATTGAACGCTTTTTAATAATCTGCAATTAAAAACACTTTCAAAAAAGCGCCTCGCTCCCCATTTAACTGTCATCAATTTCAGAACTCTACAAATGAAATATAAATATTAGATATTCTAATAAATATGTTGAGATATTGCTCGATATGAACAAACGTTTGACTATTTTAACTAAGAATATCAACAATAGCAGGACCTTCTCTAGCTCAAAATTCTCAAAAGCGAAATATTGTAAGATAATGCTTTTTTGCGTTGGAATTATTAGGATAATATTGCGATTTTATTTAGCTACATGTATGATAGGCATGCGTTGTAATAGGCTTTGATTTAAAACTACTTACAACTTCACGTATATAAAATTCAGTTGATTTTGTTTGAAGTGACAAAATACGGACTATTTAAATTCAAAAATGTATAGATGCTTGAAGACCGGTACAAATCTCCTGCGATAACGTACGGTAACGGAGAACACTGATTGTGACTTTAAAATTTCATCAATTAGTTCTTTAATAAATCTGAATATCGAAGACAAGATAATAAACTAACATAAAGTTTAACCTTACATGGCGGCTACCTGAAAACAACAATCAACAGCCTATAGCGGTCATTCTTAATTTCACCCAACGGAAATCCTTCTATATTTCAGCTGAGAATAATGGCTTCCAGTCTATAACGCCCAACAACCGGTATAGTTGACTCAAAAATACATTTTTGACCTAGGTATAGCGGTATCGAGTCAATCGTTTTGAGTTGCAAAGGTAAACAAGCAAATCAATCTGCGTTGTTGTCTATAATCTCTGACGCGGCCACAGTAATAACGCTCTAGCATGTGTGCATGACACAACGAATAGATATTCATTGCTGATAAGGTGTAAGCAATAACAATTAGCTAGCGAGTGTTGTTATCAGAAATAAATAAGTAGGTAAATGACCGTCAGCTGTGGCAAAAGAGACATCGAATTGCAAATTTTGTAACAAAACTTTCGGCATGTATGCAATAAATTTATTTCGTGTAAAATTCCAGTCCAACTTAAAGGGGAGAAGCTCACTCATCATGTTTTCGGAAAGTCGCGAAAGCCAAGATGCTTTTATAGTTGTTTAATAAAAAACAGATGTTTATTCTTTTTATGACGACCATTATTTAAAAATAAATTCAAATGAACGTAAAACGAAACGTCGAACTTGCTTAATGAACGAGATGCATGCGTTAAACAACAATTTTATCGTTGATAAACTCATAAGTTTAATAATATGTATGAATTTAAATCAATGTTTACGATATTGTTGTGTACTATTTATTTAAAATATATTGTGTTATTGTACTAAATTATCGGCAATGCGCCTTTGTTTACATAACAGTGTGCAAACGACTGGGTGGTGTAATGACATAGCAATGATACTAACTGACCAACCATAAAAAAGTGGTCACATGAAAACAACGGTCACCTTTCTACAGGGGTCACTTTGGCCATTTCCGTTGACTGACTGCTGTTGTCTGGTTGGACTGTATTTTCTTATTTAAAGTCAGAAATTATTATTTAAAACATATTCGTTTTAATGAATTATTATAATGAATATGAATAATTAATACTGATAAACTGTACGCAGATTGCTTACATGATGTGACATAATTGACATTTGAGTTGTTTTGTGCTCACAGGACTGGTCGTGTAATGAATATGATGTTAGACTTTCGTTCCAGATGACACAAGTTTAAATCCGTGTTAACAAATTTTAAAAATGTATTTTCAAAGTTTGAATGAAATTTATTTACCTGGTTTGTATCCACGCTCACATTTGTTAAGTTAATACGTTCAATTGCATAATTCAATATGCATGCATTATACCGATTTTGTTTTAAAACGTCCAATACAACATGTTATTAGTGTAAATCCTAGTAAATTTTGCTATCATACTGCAGTATTCTAGTGTATAGGAAAACTGGTAATAACGTGTACATACTTTGTCGAATATAGGAGTTATTGGCACAAATCAACGTTTTTTTTTTTAAATACACCCGTACGTGTAAATATATGTGGTTTAATCGTGTGCAAAATCAGTTCCGCACATAACTGCTATTAGTTAAACGTTACAGCGTGTGCTATTTGTTAATATTAATTTATAAATATAAAATCCAAACATAAACAACACACAGGCACGCATATAATACATACCCTTGCCAGTTCTGAGCATCAGCTCTCCAAACAAACGCACATAACACGGCGATCCAAATAGCACACAATCTAATGGCCATTTTATTGCGTGTTAATTTCAGCAAATCGCTTTTAAAACCAGAACGAGACGCGGAAGTTAATATAAAATATTCATTAGTTTTCAACTCGACCGTGGGATAAATGCCAGAAGAATTTGTAAGCGTCTTGAATACCTTTTGTAAAAATTGTGTGAGGATTACCTTTTAACGAATGAGGCCGCAGTGATATTTAGAACGGGCATTCACCTAATTAAATTACAAAAGCGAAGTCTATTTATATTGCACTTCCCTATTTATATTAGGATTGTTATAAAAAGATAAATATTGAAGCCAGCTCGTGAACTTGCTAAAAATACAAAATCGCTTTTGTTTAAAGAAGTCAATGATACATGTATGTACTACTTTATTGTTGGAATACTGATACAGCCGTATGTTCGTCTGTCTTTTATCCCCTTCTTGTTAACTGCTGGACTAGCTTACCGTTTGATCACTTTAGAAAGCTTTATTTTTTAGGAGAGAAGTTGAACCAGAACGTTTATGGACATGGTAAAATCTTTGTTTTAATTTCATCCGTTTTGGAAAAATCCCGGCCAATCACTCCCACGGACAATCGCTCCTACGCTAATTTTGACTTGGCGGACGTTTGCATATACGTTTGTTTGACAACCCGGACAGTCGCTCCTATATTATTTTGACAAATCGGAAGTAGCTCCTACGTTATATGGACACCGCGGATAATGGTCCCTGTATTATTCCTGTCAGGGACGTTCGGTCCTACATTACATTTATTGGAATAAGAGCCAATTTTGCGATTGGAATAAAACATAAATTTCACATAAAATTTGAAATGTTGTTCTTTACTTAACTTGTATTTACTTAACAAGTCAGGTAAACTTAACATGGGCTAATTATTTGTGTTAACCTTTGATCGGCGTATACAATGTCGTTCGGCTTCGCATCTAATCGTGGGAATCAATGGCGGTGGTGTCAAAATACTGACCGGGTTGTCAATATAACGTAGGAGCGAACGCCCGCCTTGTCAAAATAAGCGTAGGGGCGATTGTCCTTACCCAAACGTTGCTGCAACGTTGTATTTAGGTTGCATTCAAACGCAGTAATTTTCAATTCTATTTATTTTTAATAATATAAAACTTAAAAACTATTTACTGCCAACCGCTCTTTCGAGTATTATCGGCAGATATGGACACTGTCGAGTCCGTTTCCTAGCAAGAACCAGTACTTGGTGTTCATAGAGGAGATAATGAAACGCTCCCTGAGTAAGAATCAAACCCACCAACTCCCGATCGCTAGACGGACACCTCATCCACTACACCACTGCGACATTTAAAAGTTTCAGCTAATTTTGTTTACTTTTTTGGGGGGTTGAAACTAAAAAATTGGATATCTAAAATTTACAAGAAATCATATTTTCATTGATGCGATGCAGGAACTGTATTATTTAAAGTACTGTAAACTTACCACTCGTTTTTGAAGCAAAATAATTATTTGAAAATAAATAAGAAAGTATACATTCCACCATGCGGCGATACTGAATTCAATGGAAATCAAAGTACTGACAGTACTGGTGTGAGGATGTTTTTGAAGCATCTATTTAAGTTTATCTACACACCACAATTGTGTGAGTACAAACATTTTCGGCAGGAAAATAATTGGGTACGAACATTTTGGATACACAAAATATGCCAAACAAATACCTACGAAAAAAGATTTGGTTACGAAAAAAAATTGGGGTAAGAAAAAGAATTGGGTACGAAAAAAAATTTGGTTACGAGCAAAAATTTAGGTACGAAAAAAAATTGGGTACGGAAAAAATTTGGTACGAAAAATGTAGGGTACGAAAAAATTTGGGGGTACGGGGAAGTAGTACCCGTGGGGAGCTTGATCCATTCCACGAAACCCGGGAGGCGGGTTACATTCTCGATCAAATATAGCAAGAAATATCTTTAAAAAGATAATCGACGTGTATTTTCTGTACCACTTATCTTTGAAAACGTTCTGTTACAGTTAAACGTATGTGGGTTTTAACCAACCCATGCGAAAGGCAAAATTATCTTACGGGACATGAGGTCCGAAAACTTTTTAAAATTCACCGGACCTTACAAGGTTTTCCCGGACCTTATTCTTCTTTAACCAAACAACAGAAAATACCTTCTACACTGTATAGAGTTTATTTTTTATTATAATGACGTTCATAATTTTGAACAAGATTAAATACAATAAAATAACAACTTAACAAAACTGTTTTATAAAAAATGGGGTAAAACTTTCAATTAAAATAGATGAAAGCTTTTTGAGTTTTTTTTTAACATTACAAGTTATTTAATCGTTGAAACAGCCACTTCTACTGCTAATTGTATGCCCCCGGTAGTATGGCATATAGAAGTTGAACTGTCCGTCAGTCAGTATGTCAGTCTGTCCGTCCGTCCGAAAAAAAACTTGAACATTGGCCATAACTTTTGCAATATTGAAGTTAGCAACTTGATATTTGGCATGCATGTGTATCACATCGAGCTGCACATTTTAAGTGGCAAAATTTCAAGGCCAAGATAATCCTTCTAGGTCTAGGGTCGAAAATACAAATCCAAGAGAAGTAATAAGCTTTAATGGAGATAATTATCTGACCTGCCAAATTATATATTTTTTAAAAATAAATCAAAGCGGCGCAGTAGGGGGCATTGTGTTTCTGACAAACACATCGTGGTAAAAGGTCAAGGTCATCCTTCAAGGTCTAAGGTCGAAAATACAAATCCAAGGGAAGTGATAAGCTTTAAAGGGAGATAATTATTATAAATATAATAATATGAAACCGTACAACTGAAGCATAATCAAAATGACATTTTATGGTCAAGCCAATCACACAATGACACTTTTGGGCATACAAGTATCTTAAGTACTTTAAGGATACCTGTGAATCTACAGTCACGGTAGTGGCTTATAATTATTTGCTAAAATAGAGATTTGTTAGAGACAATTATTTTCAAGGGAAGTAATTTATATAATTATATATCTCAGATTATATATTTCCTTACTAAGAATTTAAGATTTTGTATTTTGTTTATTTATAACTTAAATGATTGATTTGTCAAAGTTTTTTTTAAAATCTAATATATCATTTTTTCCTATACTAATTTGTGACTGGTTGGTTTCATTACTTCCCTGTGGACTTATACATAGATACATGATAAACTGTGGCTATGATCTCTTTGATAAACCACAGGCCTTGGTAGTCAGGGATGTCTGACTTGGTCATTTTTGACTGTCTACAGACCCCCTCCCCACGCGGTAGGATGGCATATAGCAGTTAAACTGTCTGTCTGTCAGTCGTCGGTCCGAAAACTTTAACATAGGCCATAACTTTTGCAATATTAAAGATAGCAACTTGATGTTTGGCATGCATGTGTATCTCATGAAGCTGCACATTTTGAGTGGTGAAAGGTCAAGGTCATCCTTCAATGTTAAAGGTCAAAAAACAAAATCCAAGGGAAGTAATAAGCTTTAAAGGGAGGTGATTTCTATACCATTGTGTTTCTGACAAACACATCTCGTGTTGCATACAATCTTGACAAGGAACAAGCAACGGTCGCGTGGTTCCCCGCTTTGGATTTACGATGATCAGAAGGATTGAAGCCAGTTAAATGCAATTAAACCACAAAAAATGCGTCACGAAGCACTGTGCAATATATTTGACTGGTTCTTAGAATGGCACTTGGAGCTTGCTACGTCACTGTTTTCCATTTGGAATGGGGCCGAATACCGGAACCGATTTTTAACGAAAACGACACTGCAGCTTAAGTATTGGATAAATATTTTAAAAAGTACGTCCTCCTTCCAGCCTTTACGATTTAAAAAGCATATCTCAAAATCTTTGTATTTAAAAAAATGCCTTATGTTAAAACTTTAAAAAAAATCCCCTGGAGCGGTGATACTTTTTGCAACATAATAACAAATGGGCCACTGCCATGATTGCTGTAATTTGGGCTCTGAGATCATTCAGTTACAAAGCATATTTAAACAATGGATCATATCTCGTTAAACTGTCTGAATTAACTAGCCACAATTAAATGACAAAAGTACTACCAATACTGGTCTATTATCATTCTGGTCTGTGATTTATCTTTAGCCTCGTTGACCCTTTCTGATGAAAACAATTTAAGCAGTGACACATACGCCTTTATAAATGTTATATTGTTTTATGATAAAATAAAAATATTCAAAAGGTTTGAACAGAATCTTAAGACCTCAGTGGTCACATGAAGATTTAGGGCTCCAAACAAACTCACCTCTTTGAATCAAAGTTTGTTAATGATCTTATCAGAAAATCCAAACTGTTTAAAGGGGCAAATGAAAAGTATTTCCCCATGACAATGCAAATTCTTTGTTTTCAAAACGGTATTTATCTAAAAAAGATGTGTAATTTTTTTGTTTTACATAGATGCCTTTAGTGGGAGTCAAACTTATGCCTACACAAAACCTACTTCCATGAAATTTTAACTTCACTAAAGTCCTCTTAGTAATAGTGTGCATGTGTATCGTGGATATTTATGTAAATTTCATTATATATTATTACTACTACCAATTGTCCCATGCATACTAAAAGTCTCCGTAGCGACAATTTCTTATTTAGGTATCCAAATGTTTTAATGAGCGTTTATAAAATAGAGACATTATACAAACAAATGTGTCCAGCAACCATTTAATCCAGTCTTGTTTAAATTTCAAAATATAATAAGGTATTAACCATCATTCTACCCCTTTAATTATGTATATTTGAAAATAAGATCAATATAATTTGAACAATTCAAAAGCCTATTCAATGAGTGATTTATTAACCCAAATTGTCATTGATCATAATTGATCATTTTTATATACCTGTTTGATAACTGTTGTAAATAAACTTTTTAGTGACCGGTATATAAGATAAAACAGAGATAACACATTGTTTAATACTTGCTAAGGAGCCAATACATGCAGGTAACTGATGGCTTGAAACATAACCAATGCTATTGAATTTGATTATAGTGTACTTCATGAATATTTAAAGCTTGAAAATTCATGCCAAAATCACTGAAGGCAAATTATTTAAGCTGTATGGATATTTTGTTCATCAATATCAATTAAACAGGTTTTTATAATTGGTAGTTCTAAAATGTTGTGCATTACCCAATTTAAATAGAATGCAAAATTGTAGTAGAAGAAAATTAAAACACCTAATAGCAATGTATTAACTCATATAATTATCCCCCGCCATATTGTTTTTGCGTTGTCCGTCCGTCCGTCTTTCCGTCCGTCTTTCCGTTCGTCCGGAGCCATATCTTGAAAGTGCTTTGGCGGATTTCATTGAAACTTGGTACGAGTATATATATGGATAAGAGAATGATGCACGCCAAATTGCATTGTAAACCATCTCTTAATAACGGAGTTATGGCCCTTTGTATATTGAAAAAATGCTTTTGTTGTGTGTCCGGAGCCATAACTTGGAAATGCCAGGCGGATTTCATTCAAACTTGGTAGGAGTATATATATATATTGTATATCAATAAGAGGATGTGGCACGCCATATGGCATTGTACACCATCTGTTTATAACGGAGTTATGGCCCTTTGTATCTTGAAAAATGCTTTTTTGAGTGTCAAATATAACACTTTTCTGTCCAGAAGCATATCGGCGGGGGAAATCAATTCAACGAATTTGCTTGTTGTACATAGTATTCCTAAAAGGCAATCCATATCTTCCCACTTGGAATAGGTGTGTACGTGGGGAAACTTAAATCACTTAGTTAATGTGTCTGTTTGTTGGTCTGTAATACTTAACATTTCCAGAAAACATTTCTTTTAACCCATACTGGTCCAAATACACGAGTTTCTGTTATATATCCAGGCCTTTTCTGCTCCATTTTGGGAAAACGCCACACTGGAAATTTGGGAATTTCGCGTCGTGAAAAACCCCATTTTGGGAAAAAAATAATTGCAAATAATTGGGGAAAGTAATCGCATGTAAATAGTGTTTCTTATATTTCAAAGAAGCCGTTAACTGATAAATAACGACTATTTTGATAACATATTATTAAAATTTTACAAAATATTATGAACATGTGTGATAAGTGCAGGTTTTTTTTTCAGATTTTGGAGAATGTGCCTGACCTTTTTTTAGGTGAAAAAAATCGCGCAAAACACCGGTTTTGGAGAAAAGAAGGAAAATCTTAAATAATCAATTATACATATTTGACTGTTTTAAAAACAAATTCAAGGCAACAGATAATTTAATTATGCAATATTTTTATGCCCCCCTTCGAAGAAGAGGGGGTATATTGTTTTGCACATGTCGGTCGGTCGGTTGGTCGGTTGGTCCGTCCAACAGACGATTTCCGGAATGCCCCCTTCGAAGAAGAGGGGGTATATTGTTTTGCACGTGTCGGTCGGTCGGTAGGTCAGTCGGTCGGTCGGTTCGTCCACCAGATGGTTTCCGGATAATAACTAAAGAACGCTTATGCCTATGATCATGAAACTTCATAGGTACATTGATCATGACTGGCAGATGAGCCCTGTTGATTTTCATGTCAAAGGTCAAGGGTCAAGGTCACAGTGACTCAAAACAGTAAAATGGTTTCCGGATGATAACTTAAGAATGCTTTCGCCTAGGATCATGAAACTTCATATGTACATTTATCATGACTGACAGATGACCCCTATTGATTTTCAGGTCACAAGGTCAAAGGTCAAGGTCACATTGACTCGAAACAGTAAAATGGTTTCCGGAGGATAACTCAAGAATGCTAACGCCTACGATCATGAAACTTCATAGGTACATTGATCATGACTGGCAGATGAGCCCTATCGATTTTCAGATCACTAGGTCAAAGGTCAAGGCCACAGTGACTCAAAACAGTAAAATGGTTTCCGGATGATAACTCAAGAATGCTTACGCCTAGGATCATGAAACTTCATAGGTACATTTGTCATGACTGGCAGATGGCCCCTATTGATTTTAAAGTCAAAAAGTCAAGGTCACAGTGACTCGTAATAGTAAAATGGTTTCCTGATGATAACTCAAGAATGCCTAGGCCTAGGATCATGAATCTTCATAGGTATATTGATCATGACTGGCAGATGACCCCTATTGATTTTTAGGTCACTAGGTCAAAGGTCAAGGTCACAGTGACTCGAAACAGTAAAATAGTTTCTGGGTTATAACTCAAGAATACCTTGGCCTAGGATCATGAAACTTCATAGGTACATTTATCAAGACTGGCAGATGATCCCTATTGATTTTCAGGTCACTAGGTCAAAGGTCAAGGTCACAGTGACAAAAAACGTATTCACACAATGGCTGCATCTACAACTGACAGCCCATATGGGGGAATGCATGTTTTACAAACAGCCCTTGTTCTATTTTCTACACTAAATCAGGTTAACTTATATATTTAAAGGTTAAAAAAATAATTTGGAATTGGGATTGTTTTTTCCATTGGGAAAAAAAAAACAGATTTGCATTGGGAATGGGGCCGAATTTCGGACCCGTGGCATAGGGCGGAAAAGTCCCTATATTCAATAACAAATGGTCATTAAGTGTTTATCCCATGCGCATGTCTTTGCAAGCTTGATAGAAAACATAGTGGGTCTGTACACATCTTTTAACGCGTCGTAACATTTCTTATAATTGTTCCTATCGGCCTAGCTTTCAACGGCTTTTTTCTGATTGGGGTGAATATTTGATTAGGTTCCATTCTTAATAAAAATATTCAAAAACACAATTAGTAAAGCAGTGTCGACAGACCGTTTATCAGTTACGTACATGTCAGACGGACGTCAACCTAAGCTGGGCACGACCTAATGTGACCCAGATCGCGATTATGAAGGCTTATTTGACGCACGTCAAAAGCTGTGAAGAGAACACCGTTACGGACATAAATACTTGTTTGATAATATTATTTTATTTCAACTTAATTTAAATGAATTTATGGCGTTGTTTCATTGTAAAATGTGATCATGAGTGGCTATTACATCAATTCCAAATCGTCAGTGACTTTATCAGAACATTAAGTGCGTAACGGTGTAAATACACATTTTAATTACGTTTTACAACTTTAAGAATTTCTATAAAATGTTTGGGTACATGTTTATATACTAAATTCTTCTTTCATTGGACACCTTTTTGAAGACTTTATGACGTTAAACACGTTTGCAGTTTTTGTTGAATCTTAATGTATATAAAAGTCTTTTTTTATGCGGCGTAACGGTGTTGTCACATTTGTAACGGTGTGGACAGATTATCTTATACTTTCATATTCTTGTTTATTCGCATCGTGTTTTTTACTAGAAAGTATGTCAGATAAGTTCCATGTTAAATTTGTGATGTTGTTTGAAAGACAATCGGCTATATGAATAGGAACTTTATTAGCATCATATTGTTTGTATAAATTTCTCCACACCGTTACGATGTTGTCAACACCGTTTCTCATTCAGCGTAACGGTGTGGAACGTAACGGTGATGACATTCGGGAATTCTGACAGAACTGATTCCAATTGTATTAATTCTCCATTTTTGTCGGATTAAGTTCCATGTAAAATTTGCGATGTTGTTTGAAAAACAATCGGCGATATAAAAACGAAGTTTATTCAGACCATTATGTGTGTATATATTTGTGCACACCGTTACGATGTTGTCATCACCGTTACTCATTCAGCATAACGGTGTGGACTGTAACGGTGATGACATTGAGGCATTTGATCATCCACAAATAGCATGCTACTTGTCTCAAAAACACATTACGCACACATTATTTTGTGGCATCTAAGAATACATAATATTTGAAAATCATAACAGAACAGAAAGTGGAAAAGGTAAATAAAATGGAAGAACGGTGTTGACACTGAATAAAAGTACGTTCAATATTTTACTTACTTTTTGATGATTTTTACATTTTTCGCGCTCTTTTGATTGCTTAATTATGACGTAAAAGGTTGAAAGAATGTTAACTTTTCGGTAAAAGTTGTATCCCCGTATCATTCCCGTGCGGTAGATGCAATTTTCTTCATAGCGGTGTCGACTTGAAAAATTACGGACAGAACCATAACTGACCATTTATAAATATTCTGCATATAAAGCTACTAAATATAACTGTTATTATGTTAAGTTTAAATATATTTAGCTCCATATGGTTGTTTTTTTTTATTATATATTTTCGTTTGATATTCTTTTATAAAACAATCAAGAAAATTACCCTTTAAGAATTCCGACAACACACCGTTACTAAAATACATAGGGGTTAGTTGCTTCGACAAAGCATAAAACTGCTTTAAGCGTGTGATCTGCTAAGAACTCTTATCTAATATTGTTTACATATTATTAAACATTGTAATTATGAATCTTATCTCTGTTAATGTCTACCATTTAGATAATTGTTGAATATGGACAAGTAAATGGAACCTAATCAAATATTCACCCATCAAAGCATGACAAAGTTTATGCTTATTTTGTTGAAGGCATCATTCCTGGCTACGGACTTTGGGTTTCTGAGGTAGGCTTCGTGGAAGTGGTGTTTCTCATCCAATAACTGTTTAATGTCCTCTCATCAAACCAGTCCTTGTGTTTCTTGCCCCAAGGGTGTCTGTGGTTGTAGCATAAATCAGTTTTCTGAGTAATGCCCAATCCAACGCGCTTCCAGAGCATTTACAAAGGAAAGCTTGCAACTGGCAGTCTTTAACTTGGCAATGTTCATCTCGCCTTTAACTCTTTCTCAAGATAACATAGTCAATAAGATGCTGGTGGTTTGAGCGAGGATGAATCCATGACGTTCGGTAATGGGTGTGAAGGGGCAAGATAGTGTTTGTGATCAGAAGTTCATGCTCATCACATGTCTGGAGAAAAAAGACCATTGCTGTTGCAGCGGATCACTCCATGGTGTCCAAGGACTCCTTTCTAGTCCATGCCAACTCTTGGGTTTGATGTCAATTAAACGTTTAGCTTGTCTCAACTTAACATTATTTGATTATTTTGGTCACCAGTGATGTTTATCTTATTGATATACAAATAAAGCGAATTAAGACTTATTAATATTACTTCTTGTAATTTTGGTAATTATAGGAAATTATAGTTAAATAAGTTATAACATAGTCAGTGACAGTATTTAGTTGTTAGGTTTTTTTTTAAATGATTGTCATTAAAGATAAGGTCAGATTAACCGAAGTTTTCTCGTCGCAAAAAAGTGGCGACAACTTTTTTGAGTGTCAGTGAAAACCCTGCATCACCAGCAAAGATAGCAAGTTCGACTAGTTGGTAAAATAAGTTTAAATTTTAAATTTAAATAATCTATCAAAGTAAAACAAACATGAACTAGTTCGCATTTTTAGCATATTAAAATCTTATATATTTTTTCTGACACGAGGTCCGACAGTTTCGGGAATTATCCCAGACCTCAGCAAATTTTATCGGAAATGTCCGCGGTCCGACGTCTTTTGCATGGGTTGGTTATAAGATTACGTTTCAGCATATAAATTCAAAACTTGACATGCTCTTTAATTACACCATGCTCATTAATTTCACATGTATGTCATACCAAACTTTATATTTCGTTGTTTCCTTTCATAAGTTAATGATGCTATGTGTACGGACGTGATTTCACATGCCCATGTGCATGAAATTAAATTTTTCTCTTTTGATTATTTTTTTCTCTAATTCAATAAGCTTAGACATGTTTGTTCGTTAAGTATGGCAATAATTTCATGATGATTCCCGAAAGGAGGTATGAGTACATAGTCGTAAGAGCACTTGAATACGTGAGTTTGCCCATGAACACATGGTAAGGTTTACTAAATCCGCGATATGACCTTATATGTGTTTAAAACAGCAAACAATATCCAACAAACGAATGAATTATCAAACATGTGGCTCTGTAATTTCTGTTTGAAAAGTTTATTAAATATGCAAAATGAGAAAGCACGCATAAGTGCGAGTTTCACAGATATGTTACAGCTATTATGTTGTTTATATACCATAGTCGCTACAACGTTTACAAATGGCAGGTTCGAAATAATTCGTTTTCTTTACACTCATGATCGCGTTGAAAGTTGATAATACACGTTTTAATTCACAATTTATTTGCTGTATCTCGACAAATGTCAAATACAATACAGAAATTGCATAGTTGTTTCATTGATCTATAAACATGTAATATATTGAATAAAGCTGATTTAAAATTAACATTTTCAAACTATTATTACATCATTTTCCCAGAAAATGCTGTACTATTTATAGATGAGCTTCCTATACCTTTATGAATGATAATCAGCGAGGTATGTCGATTAGAAAAATCGAGCTATCTCAATCGGACTGGCTCGGTCTTTTACATAGGTTGCCATTGTGAAGCATTTTTTCATTGTATGATATCTTAGACGATGCTTTGCAGCATCGTCAAAAACTAGCGGCGAATTCAAGGGAGAAAACTGCAGAAAAACTGCAGACGCCAAAAGAGTGCACAATAACCTAGAAGCAACGTTGTTGCAACATACTTCGACCAACGTTTCTCGTGCAACGTTGCAGAAACGTTCGGATGTGGGTACTTATGTCGTGATCAGAATGCAACGTTATGATAAAACGTCCTGTTATTGTTTGTTATGCAACGTTATGACAACGCTCGGTAATGGTTGCCGACGTTGCGACCTAAATATTACGTTTCAGCAACGTTCTTAAAACGTTTGATGCCCACTTGGTGGGAGTATTGCAAGTTATTGGGAATTTTTTTCTCGATAGTTTTCTCAGTAGTCTGAATATGGGCTTATTTTTAATTTTATTTTGCTTAGAGATATGCTTTTTATGCATGTATTGTCAATGTTTGTAAAAGTGAAGTCTCCAAAATAGATACAGACAAAGAGCAGTAAATATTTATTTACACGGACACACAAATACTACATACCCTTGTCAGTTTATAAGCATACGCTATCTAACTGCCATTTTACTGCGTGTTTATATCAGAAAGCAGGTTTAAATATATAATGGTGAAATCGCACACCTCAATCATACACAGTCTATGACTTGCAAAGAGGAACATCCTTGTTTGAGACACCAGTCTTTGTGAACAGCTTAGACTTTGCCGCTTATAAAACCAGAATGTTACGCGGAAGTTAATATTAAATGTACACAAGTTTACCATTCGACCGCGAAAAAGCTGTCGCTTCAAGAAACCGGGGGATAATTTCGCTTTTTAATAACTGTTGTAAACTGCGTTGAGGTTCTGAACCGTTTTTACATTTGCCGTTCAACAATTCACGAATGAGGCCGGTGCGATATTTATTACGACAAATTAAAATTGATTGTCATGGTACTTCAATTTATGCTTTTCAGGCTTCATATAAACATACAACATTGAAACTAAATTGTGAACATAGAGACAAAGAGTAGAAACCACATTAAGTTGACTTATAACAAAAATACACTGATGATAAAACATTGAATTAACGGAACGAAATAAAATTGTATTAACTGACTATAATAGAACTAAATAGACTGATTACAATAACATTGAATAAACTGTCTTCAATAACATTGAATAAACTGATTACAATAACACTGAACAAACTGCGTACAATAACATTGAATAAACTGATTAAAATTACACTGAACAAACTGCGTACAATGACACTGAACAAACTGAGTACAATAACACTGAATAAACTGAGTACAATAACACTGAATAAACTGACTACAATAACACTGAATAAACTGTCTTCATTAACATTGAATAAACTGACTTCATTAACATTGAATAAACTGAATTCAATAACATTGAATATACTGTCTTCAATAACATTGAATAAACTGACTTCAATAACATTAAATAAAATTACTTCAGTAACATTGAATAAACGGATTTTAATATCATTGAATACACTGATTACAATAACAATGCATAGACTGTCTTTAATAACATTGAATGTATTTACTGCATTAACACTGAATAAACGTATAACAATACCAATGAATAAATTGACTACAGTAATATTGAATAAACTGGCTACAATAACTTGACTTGAATAATGGTTGCCCTGAATTCTGAATCATTTAAAAGCTAATGAAGCAGAAAATGTTTGCAGACGCCTTTTATCTATGGTACTTTGTAAATTATTTACACAGTGCGTTTTGTGTATACTGTATATCTGATAATGGTATGACTACATTTTATTAACTGTTCTACATATTGATGCATCTCGGGTACTTTCAACAAGATATATTCTAGATTTGATTGATTTGTTTTCATATTTGTCTTGTTTATCGAACTCTATTAATTATATCGTTAAGTACATAGTGTATATAAATTTCGATAGGAATACAATAGTGTGGTTTAAAATAAGTTTCGATGAAGACATGGAAGAATAGAAGTGGAAATGCATATCGTTTAAACGCTTTTGTTATAAACATAATCAAAGTTGTCAGCTTAAATGTTATAAACATTGGATTAACGATGTCATTAAGGTAAGCTGTCGGAATCCAGTGTTTTCCCGGTTCAAATGTTTACACAGTAATTTACATAAACTGTATTCATACGCGTCTTAAATAAACTATGGCGTACCGTTTAAGTCATTGTTTTGAAAGTTTTGTTAAAGCAAAAATACATTGTTAACTGTTTTCGTTAGTTGTGTATATAATAAAAGGAATATTACGCTAGTCAATTGTTCCAAGAGTTTGTATTCAGTCTCGTGGCTTGTGTGATTTCGCATCACACTCGAGGCTCCGCCTCTCGTGTGATACGTCATCACACAAGCCACTCGACTGAATACAAACTCTTGGAACAATTGACTAGCGTAATATTCCGTATATATTACCTTTCTTCTGATACATAGGTTAATAAAATTATCGCTGTTAAGTACCGTTTAATAACAAATGGAAGTTATGCTGAAACAAAAAATATGAGCTCACATGTTCTCGATGACTTAAACGCGAACGTCGAAAATAATATTGTAATGACCTGTGCCCCGTTTTATCAAAGAGCTTACGATCAATTTAAGTTGCGACTAATTTTCAGCTTACAACCGATAGAAATGTAATTTTCTCTATAATTAAGGCCCTGCAAAATATTTAAAGGATATTAATAGATATACTGACCTACCTTATAATGCAGAAATGAAAATTTCACATGATTTCAATATTAACATCGCCAACAAATTTGGTAGGTCACCTTAACTTTTTGTCTTTCTTTGCTCTATAAAGAACATGCGATGACATCAAAAAACCCTCCCAAGGTATGTATCACTTTGTTTTCTTTAACTATTTTTTTCTTTATATAAAGTAAATTTTAAAAATATGGTCGAGTGTGTAAAACGTTATCAAAAACCCAATAGTTAGTTTAGTGCAAATGATTTATCAAATTTAATTTAATGAATTTATCAAAAAGTATCGAACATTGACCCGAAATATCAAAACAAAGTTAAGGGTCGACATTAAATATATGGTCGGTCAAGTCACTAAAAATAATATTGTATGTACGCCTCATTGATGTTGGGGTTTCATGACTACCCGGTTAACATGTTCAAAAAGTGTATCGAAACTTAATCTATCGTCTGAACTGTAAAAGACATACTACAATATGTTGTACGAAACATAATTTTCTTTGCTGGTATTTATTGTCTGACATATTTAACTATTTGCGCTATGACGTAGTTCATGACGTCATCGCCGCGTCCTAGCGACCGACGACAGCGTGCACATGATCCACGGGGTGGAGAGACATGTTGCCCCAGGCGGTCAGAAACTCGCTGATGTCCACAGTTCCGTCGGCTAACAATACCAAATGGTCAAAAGATCTATTTTAGTCGAAGCCATGGAGTAATTTATATAGCAACGAAACAAAAAATGTAAATGCAAAGTAATACATCCACTATTTTAAACTAAAAAAAGAAGATTTTTGTTCATGTCAGTGTAAGATCGTTTGTTATTTCACGCGTGATCATAGAAAATATATTTCACGAGTGGCGCACGATCACGAGTGAAAAAACAAACGATCTTACACTGATTTTCTGTTTCTTTTATGCCTCTTTTTCAAGAAAATAATTAACAGCTGTTTCCTTTTCGCTAAAAGGTAACCCTTTCTTCCGAGGCGTGCCTCAATACATTTCAATTAAAAAAATGACGTCATTTTTTCGACGAAATGACATCACTTTTTAAGCGAAATTCCAGTTAAATTCTTTTACAATGTAAATACACGGTGAAAAAAAGCATAAAATAAACCAAAAATTTGTTGGAATCGGTGGAATACCGATTTTAATTCACTCGTGATCATAAAAATATTGATATGATAATCTAAATACAGAAACAGTACTTCCGAAAATGTGTTATTTTCACCGGTGAAAATAACAAATTAATTATTTTCACTGCTGTTAATTCACTGCAGAAATGTCATATTTTATCATTAGGTTTAAAATAATATTATATCATAATTATGCCTGTATTGACAAAAAAACATTCCATATTAATCAAGTTTTATTTCCATGTAGTTGCAAACAGCGAAAACGTACAGTACAGTACATTTTGCTAATGTTCATGTTATGTTTTTTTTTTCTTTTCCAGCCTATTTTTTTTCCAAAAAAAGACAGACATTTGCTCAACAGATGTAATATATACAAATAATACAATGTTAAGGTCAAACACAGATAAATAATTTTTCTCGGCGCGTAAACCTGCGACTCTCGCAAAAAAGGCTCCTGTTTTTGATTTTCTAAGCACCGCACGTCTCTGTTTGTAACACTGACATAATACTACTATCAATATAACTCTGTAAGTTAACCAGCGTGGTATTAGTAATACGCCTTTATATTTGGCTTAAAGTACATTCTTTTATCATTTTAGCCTTGCGATTTGGAAACGTGACCAAATGTATGTGCGTTAAGTCCGCAAACGTTAATCAGGGACGACACTTTATGTTACATGTATTGTTCGTTTCAAGTGAAGTCTTTTCTTAGCAAAAAAAATCTACTTTAGGCGGAAAATGTCGTCCCTGATTAGCCTGTACGTTCTGCACACGCCTTTCTGGGTCGACATTTCACGCATATGCATTAAGCCCAGTGTTCCCAGAACGAGGCTTATTCATTTCTATGCGACGACAACATACCGTTCTCATCGAAGAACGAGAAAATGGCGGGAATGTCCTTAGCGTCGATGACACCGTCGTCGTTCGTGTCGGCCCGCGTGAACAGCGTATTTGCCTCCTGGGAGCCGCCAATGTGGAACAAGTTCACCCAATCCTGCACGAACTCATCGGGCGTCACCTGGCCGTCGGCTGTAAACAAACATTCAAGTCATCGGAATCCATGGTCGTACATGTGCACTTACTTGTGCAAATACTTAACGAATATGTTTTATTCAACTCAACTCAACTCAACTCAGTTTATTAAGTAAATAAAGGCCGTTGGCCGAAAAAACACAGTATTTGATATAAAATATAACACATGTTTGTAGTTGCGAACACATCATCTTAATACTAAAATATGTCAACATATTACATAGTGTTAATGTTACATTAAAAATATATCAGCTTATTCAATTTTGTTCAAAAGATTATACACATCATCTTCATATTAAAATATGTCAACATATTACATTGTGTTTATGTTACTTTACAAATATATCAGCTATTCAATTTTGTTCAAAAGATAATACACATACAAACACAATTTCAATAGTGTGTCATTATCTGTTTTGCTCATCAGATTATAAAAGTCATGTACAGAATTTCCACCCATATACCAGTTATTTAGAAATTCTCTACGGACAACGTCATATTTACTACATTGAAAAAACGCATGGTATTCACAATTAATAATAGATAAATGTTTCTCGATAAAACAAAAATTACAAATTCTCAAATTATATTCAAGATGCAACTGCCTACCAATTTCAATAGTTAATTTGTGATTGGAGCATCTAAACTTGGCAAAGGCTATTTGATATTTTAGCGGAATTTCCAACTGCAAATATCTTTCGGTGTTAAGTAGAGATTTATAGTTCTTATAATGGTTACCTCTAGATGCATCGTTTATGTCACTGTGCCAATTTTTTGTGACGCAATCAATTATACGCTGACGAAAATTACACACTAATAAGTCTACGTTGCCAATATCCTGAGAGATTCAGACGAATCCGAAACCATATCTAAATATTAAAGATATTACATGTGTTGCCCAGCAAGTACGCCCGGCGTTATCTATTGATATTAACATATTATAGCATTGTTTAGGAAATCTGTTATTAGGCATCATTAACAGTTTACACCAATATTTAATGCAATTAACAAAATATGTAACAGATAAGGGTAGTCGGCCACATTCGCCAAGGACGATACATGTATTAGTATTTTTCTTTGCATGCAAAATGCGTTTACAAAATTTAGTTTGGACAGTTTCAATGGCATTTACATATTCATATCCCCATATCTGTGAGCCATAACACAATATTGGCTTTACCATGCTATCAAAATATAAAAAGAGTTCTTTAATAGGGAAGTTTCCAAAAGCCTCCTTATAACTATAAATTGAGAATATTGCTTTTTGAGCTTGTGAACTTAGTTTTTCTTGCGCCGCGTTCCACGATAATTTGGGTGTAAACAATAATCCCATGTATTTATAAGCGGAAGTGGTATTTAATTTCGTACCCCGATATGTCCAGCGCTCGTAATTTCTTAAAGGTCCGCCATTTCTAAAAACAATAACTTTAGTTTTATCTAAATTAATCTCCATTCCCGTATTAATGCAAAATTGATCAACAACGTTTAACTGTTGTTGAAGTTTAAAGGCCGTTTCCGCACAGCTAGCAATATCGTCTTAAAACATGAGACATAAAATGTCAGGTATTTCATTTGAAATAAAAATTCCTGACCCACATGTTTCACGTAGCATAACTGATAATTCATCTATAAATAGAGCAAATATGGTAGAACTGGTCTTGTCACCCTGACGGGTACCAATATTACATTGAAAAAACTCTGATATAGTAATTTGACAATAGGTTTTATACTTCGCCGCAGAATTAGTGTCGGTTGTATTATGTACTTAAACGGAGAAAAAGAGAGAGCTATACATATTTTTAATACGTCAATGAATTTACCTTTAATTCCCTTTTTGGTAAGTGCTTGAAACATTACATTGTGGTTTATTCTATCAAATGCCTTTCTAAAGTCTATATATAAGCAATAGAATCTTCCCCCCTTTTTTGACAAATATTTTTGAGCCATCGCTTGAAGGCAAAAAACATTATCTATAGCTGAATAGCCGGCCCGAAAACCGGCTTGAGATTCATCAAATTTATTGTTTCTTTCCGCCCATTCATATAATCGTTTATTTAATATACCGGCAAATATTGTGTACAATATATTAGTAAAAGAGATTCCACGGTAATTTCCAAGAATATGTGTAGGTCCAGATTTGTGTATTGGACATATTATACTCTGATCCCAAGTTTTAGGAAAATAACTAGAATCAAACATTCGATTAAAAGTAATACTTAGAAGGGTGTTATATTGTTTAATGAATTTTTATAAAACTCAGCTGGTATTCCATCGATGCCACTGCTTTTATTATTTATTAAATTACAGATTTGAAATTCGACTTTTGCGAGTGTAAAGGGATCCTTTAACGAAATCACATCATCGTTTATGGCATCTACGTTATTGTTTATAACAATGCACGGCGCTTGATCGCTGGATAATAAACTACGAAAATAGTCGTGCCATTCTTTGGACTCGATACTAGTAGTAATGTTTTGTTGCGGTTTAGCTTGCTAAACTTTTTTCCACAAGAAATTCGGATTTTTTCGATTCTGGAGTAGTTCCGCTCTTTTTTATCTTTGTAACTCAAACATTTTAGCATTGCAATAATTTTTAAATATTTTTTTAAATATATTTCTTCGATCCTTATACTCATTTTGACAGATGGTAAATTTGAAGCTCGAAATTTTCGTAAATATGTGTTTTTTTGTTTCTTAAGATTATCACATTGTTCATCCCACCAAAGTGGCTGTACTGATCGTTTGTAGTTAGGTAATAAAAGCATATTTTTGCCTGCCTCATAGTATACAGCGTTAATTTTTTCAATCGCCGCTTCAATATTTGTAGTAATGAGATTCATTATTATATTACAATTTTCATTTAAGAGCGTATTTATATTAACGCGAATAACATCAGCAAATCTTTCTTGCCATTTGTATTTATTTTCGCGCGATACTTCTTTATTATTACCAAAATCATTGCGGTTGTTATTTATGTGTTCCAAGTTTATTCGACAGTTAATTGGAAAATGATCAGATTCTGAGCGGTCAAGTACTTTGAAGTCAATAATTCTTGAAAATAACTCTGATGAAGCAATCATGTAATCTACAACACTTGCCCCTTCGTTTGAAACACATGTGAAATGGCCTTCCTTATCGACCTTAATGCTGACGGTCGTAAGGCTTATCGCAATTGTCGGAACCCATGTTCGCTCATATGCCTTACTAGTACAAATACTTATTGGTAAGATATTCCATTTACCTTTTAATTTATTTTCTATAATTTATCTAGAACAGCATAATTACCGATTGCCTGCCTGTTACATAAATATTTTGTAATAATGCGACTGTGTCCAACAATTGTCATGTATAACGTAAGAAGTTATGTACAGTTGTACACTACTTATGATCACTTCCTTTTCACGTAACCTTTTGCTATGTCAAAATATAATGTTAGCAAGACGGACGATGCAGTTCGTATATTTTAGTAACTGAATTGTTATCGCCAAAAACAAAGTTAATAACATAAACATCCTTTACTTGTTTGCAATGACATGGGATAAATTAACAATGCGTTCTTCTGTTTGGAGGCCGTAATGGCCCCTTCATAACAATTGCTGCGAGTTTTGAGCCGAAAATGCAAGTTGGACAAGAGGTTTGGGGACATAACTTACTATTGTTGTCAAACAACAGGAAGACAGCGTCCAGCTCCGCCCTGGTCAGCTGGTCATCTTGGTTCGTGTCCACTTTGTGGAACAGCACCACCTCCCGCTGGCCCTCGTCGCACCTGAAGAGGATCCGCACGATAAACTGGTTATCGTCGATGACGTCCTTAGTTGCGTCATTTGCATAAAAAATATATTTCCACCAATACATTCATATGAAACGGGGATACGTGTAAGAAATTCTAACATATAAATGCATAATCAAAATATCTTATTAATACGTGTTGCGGCTTCAAATAAAATGAAACGCATGCAGGACTCGCGTGATAAAAGGGGATATTGAAATAGGTTACATATGTTCTATGAAACATTGTAATATAGTACTACAAAGAATTCCAAAATTATCAAGTATTGGCACTCGGTTGGTAGTATAAAGGGTTCCATACATGGCATTCTTTTGTGAAAGCTCCGCATAATAGAGGATTCCATACATGTGGACCTTAATTGCGCAGAAGCTCATTGATAAGGGATTCCATAATTGTAAACTATGCCGGATTCGCATTATGGTGTTTTAAAATTGATAAACGTGAACGATCCGCATAATAAAGTGTTCCACAAATGTTAAAGACGCAGTATTAAAAAAAAAGATTCTGATAAAAAGATGAAGGATCTGCCTAATACACAATGTCAAAATTATTCCAACTAATTAGACGTTATCTGCCTATTATAATGTATACCGACCTCATATTTGTAGGAGTATGCCAAAATGTAAATCATGTAGGTTCCGCAAAGTACACGATTTAAAATTAATCCAAATACCAATCGTGATACATCGACTATCTCCGGAACCTCCGCAATAACAACCACAGCGCAGAGATTTGACTGGAACCAGTATAGCTGTATCAAATCCCTGCCTTCATAATCAACCACGTGATTATAGCCTAGCCAAGTGGAAATACTTTTACCGCTGTTATTTTGACTTTTATTAAATGTAAATGATTTTTCATTTTTAATTATGAACCTAAACCTATAAACTTTTTTTTTAATTTAACAGAATATGATACTACTTTTCATAATATAATACTTAAACAAAAAATAATATCCTAACAAATCTGGTAGGATTTTCTTGTGATGGCAGGGATTGTTTGTGAGAGCAAGGAACGAAAACTCTGCGTGGAGATTGCCGCAATAAATCGTCTACTGATCCAGAGTGCCAAAATACGTAAAAGATACGCATTATAAAGGCTGCCAGAGATGTAAATCATCCATGATCCGCATAATACACGATATCAAAAACCGTATAACATTTGCAGAATCTATTTCATGGCTTTGAACTCTTCAAATTAGCAGACCCTGTTATCCTACAACAACTTTTGTTCCATACATCAATGTTGAATAACGTTTCAAGAAATTCTGAATAGCGGTTTGTTCATATTTAATGCAAACTCAAATATGATAATAAACACATAATTAGACAGCAAACACACTCGGCCTTTAATGAAAAGCGATATACTGATTACAATTTGTTTTACAGCTGATACAACAGGAACCGAGGAAACTTATTTTGAAGTAACCTTTGTAAGTCAATTACAAAAGATCAAATAACTGGTTAATGGTGTGCAATAACTGGTCCCTTTTAAAGGCGCGTTTAAATATGTGTGGGTCAATATTAATAGTACCGTTACTTCATGTATGCAGAATCGTTACCTGGAAACTGTGACGAACACGAACGCGCACACGATGTATCCCAACTAAAACATAAAAGTGTCTAACTCATAACGCCTACGCATGAATGGAACAATATCATGTGTAAATTGAATTATTATAATGATTTTGGCCGATAATCACTAAGATTGTACGTTTCCCATGGAAAAAACCGGAACTTATCGAAAACTTAAATAACCGTAAATAATCGAGAACTAAAATGACCGTAAATAATTGGGAACTAAAATGACCGTTAATAATTCAGAACTTAATGACCGTTTCTAATTTATACTTTTTGAGCGTGAATAATTGCGAACTAAATGACCGTATATATAAAACTAAGAACTAAAATAATCGTAGTTTTTGAGAACAAAAGAACAGTGTTTAAGTGAGAACTTAAATGGTTGTTCATTATTGAGAAGTTTAATTATTGTTTGATAATCAATGATTCTGAGTCAATTAAATAAAGAATATAATGACTGTTACCAATTTGAAAAAACGTATAAAAACAAACATAATGAATCTCAGCAAATTTTTCTTCAATGTACAAGACAATTTCTAAACGTAAAAGTTTGAATTATAAATTATATTAAAACAGACACGTGCGTATAGAGTTCTTTTCCTAATTAAGACAATCACTAATGTTTTGCGTAGCGTGCTTTGTTGTCATGGAATTTTGTAACTTGAGGTAAAATCACACACTTGTGTTTTAGTACCTTTATTCATTTGGGTTCTCTTAAATGAAAGTCAGAAAAGTCAATTTTGTATGTACGCGGAAAGAAAAACGTTACTTTATCGGGAACGGTAAAATTTGTAATTTTAAAAGTATTAAAATAAGCATAGCACTACACTTTATCTTATAATTACATTAACTAATTATTAATAATACTGAAACAAAGTAAATTCACGCAACCTTGTTAAACATGTAAATTAGTTATATGTTTGCACCTAATATACATAAAAAAGAAATCACAGCTCTTATATAAATTTAATGTTCACTTACCATATCATAAGTTCAGCACGTTTCAGTAGAATGCAACGTGATTCAACTATTTTCGCTAAAGCATAATTGGGTCATCGCATGAGTTCTTATCTTATGAAAGTCCTCATTGGGTCAACGAACGGTTATGCGCACTTGATAAGCCAGTCGAGCCCGGGTCAAACGATAAGCGTGCAGAAATTGTCGCCGATCGACATGTAGACGTCCTTCTTAGCACGCGGGAAATGTCGAGTTGGTGCATGCTTGGCGTGCAATGGACAACTTTATTATTTTTTGTTGCAGCATATTAACACACTATTCGCAGCAGTGACTTCTACCTGACAGTCGCTGTGACGTAATGGATATGGTGTCCGCCTAGCGACCGGGAGGTCACGGGTTTGATCCCCACTTTGGGAATGTTCTTTAGATCTCCACCAAAGACACCAAGTATTGGTTATATCCAGTAAACGGACTCGAAAGCGTTTCAATAAGCCCTAGGCTTTCGATTCAATTGAGCTAAAATAACTAGGAAGTGCTTTTAATATTTCGTAACAATGTATATTATAAACTTTTGAAAGCCAAAAAACTTCTAATCTTTTATTTGATAACATAATTAATGTTGTATTTATCCAATATTGACACATCAACTATAATTATATGGACAATGTCGAAATAAAAATAAATGCTATGCATAGAGCATGTATATCCGTATTATCGGCCCTCTTAATGAATACATACGAATTTTCGAAGTGAACAAATACAAAAACACGCATGTGTTATATGTCAATATATAGTCAAAAGTGTATTATTGGAGATAACAACGAACACTGCATTTTAATCGACAATGTTATGACAAAATACTTGCTAGTCTTAGCTCCCTGTAGTTATCTGTTTCATGTACAATTGTCTCAAGTATCGACCCTTCTGATTGGTTTCTAAGATGTGTTACAGTGCGCATGTGCTTGTTCTAAAAAAGTAATTAAATGGAAAAACGAAACTCATGCTCATATTGTTCTAAAATATTTTAACATTTTATTCAAAAATAAGCGGCATATAAAACATTTGATAAAGCTACTATTAATCCATAAACAAACTAACATAATTGTGTGTTACGTAATTAAAAATCATAGCATCATGCTGCAATAAACATGACCTACTTTCCACCGAACACCGGAACTCATCAGGATGATCTTCGTAATAGTCATAGATAACAACAAATCAATTTTAAGTTATAAAAATAAACAAATATAACTTTCCAGCACATTTTGAAGGTTTTTCGTTAAAGGCACGATACTTTGAGGAGGGTCGATAATATGAGAGCTAGGGATACATTATGTAGAGAAAGCAAACTTCAATACATATCTAACTATAAGTTGATTACTAAAGAGCGTTTCATTGCGTGTTGTACATACAATTTTTACTGCGCGCAGAGTCTTGAATGGAATCAGCATAGCTGGATCAAATTGTATTACTCTGGATCAGTTGACGATTAATTCCGTAGATAGTCGATGTATCACGATTGCAAAGAATATGTGAGAGCATGGAACGAAAAGTCTGCGTGGAGATTGGTAAATCCCCTCTGCGAAAACTACTTTTGTATCACGGAAGCTATGAACCAGTAAACAAAAACCTGGACAATAAATGCGTCTTTTTTCCGCGTGTTCATGTGTATTCCAGTACTGTTTCGTTAATTTAATAACAAAAGTTCGTCCTAGTATATTCATATTCGTAATAACTGCGTGTGCATGTACAGTCCTGCACAGCCAGAGTATTACATCGACTGTGCTGATCGAAATGTGACTTTTGGAATGGTTTCAAAATTAATTTGCTCTTAAAAAACTATTTTTGGATCTTTATTGCGTCTGTATAGCGGTTTGGGTCAATGAAAAGACTAGTATAGTTCGCCTCACACTGACCTCTCCATGCATTCATTTATTGATGTACCGTAACGAAGAATAAACATATATGCAAATATAAAAACAACCCATACAAGTAAAAGATGCTAATAGTGTTAACGAGTGCATGCTCGATAATGTCGAGCTTAATTCGACATAAATAAGGTTTGCGTTTATTTCGAGATGTTATATATTATTTATTGTGCGTCGCACTAAAAAAAAGCCCATGCCATTGAAACAAAAAGCGGTGTGTTGTATTTAATGACAAACAATAACGTTCATGCAGAAGGTAGTCAACAGCGTAATCAGTTGCACCCCAATCTCCATCAGATTCTATTCCATCCGTTTATCAGCGAAACCTCACACAATCACAATCATCCAGGTCTACGCACCAACACCTTACTACAAAGACAAGAAGAATGAATGAAGAATTAGAGCGTATCATAGTCAAGGTCCACAAGAAAGACATCCTACTTGTCCAAGGCGACTGGCACGCAAAGGTTGGACCAGAGGGACCAAGACTGGTCAGGGACAGTAGTTAGATTTGGCTTAGGAGAGACCAACGACATAGGTTTGAGATTTCTTGTGTTTGCCAGAAGCCACCAACTCACCCTGGCCAACACGCTACACCCATACAAACCGTCCAGAACAGCGACATGGCATGCTCCAAACGGACAAGTCACAACCAGATCGAGTTCATACTGGGCAACAGTTCAAGTCCAGAATCAACAAGGCGAACACAATACCGTTTCCTGGCGCAGACATCGACAGTGACCATGACTTAGTGCTCACCCCCATCAAGCTGAAGTTAGAGAGCAAGCGCATCACAAAGAATCCTCTAACTTGGAGAAATTGAAAGATCCAGTGATAGCAGATGTATTTCAAGCACAGGTAGGTGGCAAGTCTGCAACGCTGAACATCTTAGACAATGACGGCGCAACCATAACCAACAACATCAGTGATGTCCTACTGTCATCGACCGAAGAAGTGCTTGGGAGAGAGAAGGAAGAACAAGCCGTGGATGACGACCGAAATCATGGACTTATGCGACAACAGAAGAGACCTAAGGTATGAGAAGTACACCAGCCAAATTATCCAAAAGCGGACAGGGAGGTAAGGAAGAAGATGAAAGAGGCCAGGGAGGAATGGATTAAGGAACATTGTATCATCATAGACAAAAAGATGACCGTAGGCAGCAGTAAGAAGGCCTACTGAACCCTCAACGAAGACCAGTCAGCCCAAGGCAAGTCTTATATCAGACGCGAATGGGAATCTTCTTATCGAGAGTTCCGCAGTCCTAATCAGGAGGACTAAATACTACATTAACCTCTTCAACTATCCGCTTCAACCAGATTCCAGTCTCCTTCAGAACGATCCTAGACCAGAAGCGGACGACGAACGTCCGTCCATACTTAAGGCAGAGGTGTAGGAGGCAATGTATAATCTCAAGTCATGAAAATCTCCGGGAATGGACAATGACCCTTCCGAGCTGATAAAGCACGGAGGAGAGGCAACGACTGTAACAATGGCAGCATTATTCCAAAAGATCTGGGAGGAGAAGGTGTGGCCCAAGGAATGGACCCAGTCACTGGTCATACCCCTACCAAAAAGGCTGGATACAGCGCTGGGCGGAACACAGTGGAACAGATCCTAAACTGCATAATCGTCATTAAGAAACACTTGCAACAACATGAGCTTTTCAACAAATTCATTTACTTTAAGAAAGCTTTCGACCGCGTGTGGCATGATGGCCTATGGCATGTTATGAGAGGATTCAGCATTGACGAAGGGCTGGTGCAAGTCATTTAAGCACTCTTCGGAAACTTCAGCAGCGCAGTACATTTCAACGGACACAAGGGGACTTCTGCAGAGCATCAGTGGGCGTCCGTCAGGGATGTCTGCTCTCTCCCGGCCTGTTCAACCGTTGCCATAAAAAGATAATTCAGGAGACTCTCCATGACTACCACACCTCTATCTACATCGATGGAAGACCCATTTCAAATTTGAGATTCGCTGATGGACTTGACATCATTGCTGTCACCGGCAGTGAATTCCAAGATCTCACCAACAGATACCACAAAAAAGCATGAGCATACGGGATGGAGGTTAGCACGGAAAAGTCGAAGATCACGGTAAAAAGAAGGACCAACACAAGTGCAGACATCACCACGTACGGCAAGAAGCTCAATGAAGCGACCAAGTACCGGTACAGGAAGCAACCCTGTCCATGGAAAAGTACCAGTACCGCTGAGGTCCGAATACAAATTGCCACGGCAACCGCAGCGATGGCCAGACTGAGTAGGTTTTTTACAATCTGTTCCATCAGCTTCCTCACCAAGTACAGGCTCTACAAATCCCTCGTAGTCTCCGTCCTTCTCTACGGCTGAGAAACCTGGACGCTTCACGCGGACACAGAACGCAGGATACAGGCATTTGAACATAAATGTCCCCGAAGACTGCTCCGCATCTCCTACACGGAGTACAAGACCAACAAGTACGTCCGTAACATGACTTCAACACGTGTTGGTCCACAAGTGCCTCTACTGTCGACCGTCAAACGACGAGAGCTGGCTTAGTTTGGACACGTCACCAAGCAAGACACTATGTGCAAGACTGTTCTCCAGGGCACGCTTGAGGGAGCTCGACGTTGAGGCCGTCAGAAGAAATTTTGGATTGACAATTTAAAAGAGTGGACATTCCTTCTCATGGATGAATTACAGCAGCACACAACAGATATGCTTGGAGGAGGATTTCTGTATCGTTGTCCATCATTCCCCTTTCAACGGCAAAACTGGTCAATGGAATGATGATGATGATCATGAACGTTCATTTTTATAAAATGTTGATAAAATATAAGTTCCTTATATTGTAGCACATAGACTAATTCGAAACCAGACCTCTTATTTGTGCAATATTTATTATGTATACCAGTCAATCTAGTACTAGTGTTAGTATGCGTCCAAAATGTATTGTGTGGGTTTGTTTTTTTTCTGTTTCGATCGGTTTATATTATTCAGGATCTGTTCTGTTTTGCTGGGAAAATACCGCTAAATAACTTGTAAAGCGGTATATTCTTATCAATATAACGATTGTTATTGTATTTTTATTTGAATTATGATTGCTGGATTGAGCATTTAACATATCCTCCGATTACCGTATATCTAGCGGTTAAGGAAACAGAAAATTAATTTCCCGTTAGATCCAAGAATTAAAAAACACATATACGTTCGCCATTTGTTCAAATAAAATGTCGGAAGAAATGCTTCTATTAAAGATTTTATAAAATTAGCATCCTATCAGGACAGGATATACGCACTGAATACTGCATATCGTCGTGTCACCTATTTTCGTGATGTGCCGGCACAGATTGATCAATGCGACATTGCCAAAGCAAAGAGAAAAAATAAAAGAATAATCTTTAAAATAATTCAAAAACATGAAAGTGACGTGTTTACATTAGCGCAGTCGTCTGTCTCACTTTGCAATTTATGTGGAAGTTTAATGAAGAGGACCGAAAATATTTAATGGAATAGGGATGAATTTCGATTATTTCATATGAAGTACGATTTTTAAATGCATTTATACTTGTGTTTTTCCTCATTTTGGTTGTATCTGTAGTTATTTTCAAGCGAAGTAATGTAATAGAAACAAAATACTCGGAGCGCATGCGTGTGGCGTCATTACGATAGTCGCGTTCTTTACGTAAACAAAGTGATCGAAAACAGGAGACGATCGATATAAGGGAACTGCACGATATGTTTATTTAATTTAAAAGTTCGGCATTCAGACACATTGATTATGCTTACTTAATTCATTTCGCTCCATAACGTTAAATAAACCGTGACTCCTAACACATAAGTGAATATATTTTATTTTTAATTAAAAACGTTGCCAAATATGTATAACAACACAGGCTGCAACGAAAGATGTCATATAAATGGCATCATCTTGTTGTTTTTGCTGTTACTGCTGTTCTTCCTCTTGTTGTTGTTGTTGTGTTCTACTTGCCACCGGGACCAACCGGATTCAACATAAGCAGACTTTTCATCTAGAAGTATTGATTGAAAAAGTGTAATTGATTCTGCTCGTCTGTTCAGTCGTGGCATTTCAAATTTGAATACAAAGCAAACAGGCACATTAAATGTATAACTATTTAACTATTGTATTCTTTTTCATTAATTCAATTATGATCAAACGCACCACAATTTTTAATCAGAAGTCCAGAAATATGCATAGCTTTTTGTCTTCCATCTTGACCTAGTTAAATTTTATATTTTCCAATTCATTGTACGTTATAATAATCAAAGATTGAGGATAAAATGAAGAAAGTATATGTACCAATCTAGTTCAATGTGTTAGTTACCGATTACTTAAATGCCGACTAAACATGTGTACACGTTTATGGAATTTTCGATTATTTGGAAGCCATCGATCTTTCAATGGGCCATATCGAGAGATGGAATTGCGTGACCTACATTTTATTTACGCAGACAACGAAGCGCTAGTATTTTTTTTTCATTTTGAAATATCAGTCTTTGTATTTATCACTTAAGAAAATAGGTCATTTTACACACGATGTGTTTTTGTTTTGTATTGATCCATATATAATCTGACTCGAATAATGCAGCATGTCCACTATAAAATATAAGCTGCAGGATATGAAAATTCCTGAGATATATCGTTAATTGCGCGCCAATGAACTGTGTGCGATACAACCCATTGGATCACCAAAGTCATGTGATATTCCTTTTATATGTAAATGCTTGAGTAGATTACTAATACTCTTTTCATCTGTGTTATGTCGTAAACAATTTAGTACAAGAGATGGAGTTATATACTGAGTTTCTAAGTAATTTTCAAACCAGATTTATCAAGTTGTAATATGTACATTTACATTCTATAATCATGCTTACCACTATTATTTCTTGCAGAGACAGTTTGTCGTCAGCTGAAATAGAACACATTTTAACAAGTATGCAAGGTTATTAATAAACAATAATTATGAACATTTGTCATTGTTACAAAGAATATGATATGTCTTTGCACCACGAATCAAGTAAGTCATAAAGCTTTTTAAACACTAGTTTAATAGCAACCGTATCTATAAGAGTTGAATTGCAAATGAACTTAAATAGTGCATGTTCGTTCGACGGACGGTTAAACACATTGTGCCTCTACAGTTTCAAGTAGTCAATTTTAATCTGTCTTGGTTGTCAGCACTTTATTTCTCATTGTGTTACTTCTTCAATCTCCGTTAAACAGAGCATTATCATAAGCAATCTTCTTTCTGACGCTTTTATTGAGCCAGTCTCTGTAAAAACCGGGCTTAATTCATGAACGTCAAGTATCGTTTCAGATGAGCATATGCAGTAAGCACCGGCTAGTCAGGGGGGCAACACTTGTCGTTTTTTTGTGGCATTGTGGCGTTGAAACGAAGTCTCTTAATGATATCGGTCCAAATGTAACGTTTTTAGGCTCGGATAGGCATAGACCACGAGGTCGTAAGGCACTAAGTCCATGTGTCCCGCCGGGTTAATTTGTTAGCTTTCCTACGCTCGATTGGTCATTGTCAGCTCACGTACTACTTAAAAGTCACCCAGGGTACGCTTAAGTATACTACACAGTACCCGAGGTACGGATAATAAACTAAAAAGTACTTCGGAGTATGTCCGAGTTCCATAGCGTATATCCGTACCCGGGGTAAATTGAAGTAAACTTAAGAGTACCCGGGGTGCTATTAAGTAATGCCAGAGCCGATGACGATCTACTGCGCCATACGTACCATTTGCGTTGTACTGGCCAAACAGCTTATCCATGTCGGCGTCGGTGATGTAGTGGTCGCCGTTGGAGTCGATATACCGGAACAGACTGTCGGCGTCCGACTGCAGGGCAAAGTCGGCATGCGCCCAGCCAGCATCAAACTCACGGTTGTCGATACGATGGTTGCCTAGTAATTAAATAAAGAAACAAACACTACATTTAAAAATAATTATAAAACAAATTATAAAATGTCCCTTAATTTAAAGGGCAGTAGTCCTCGATTTTTCGCAGTGCAACTTATATGTTTAAACATTTTACAGTTCTACGCTCCTTTTATTAAAAAAATTAATATGCACATTACTTGCACAAACATATTTTATATACATTTTAGTACCTGTGGGTATTGTTCTGTTTTACGGATCTATAAATAATAAGTGTACGCTCTTTGAAGCCTGCGGTACTTTTCAATATGCGCATATCAGTTGCCGATATAAAATGAGATGGTGTTCGCCTATCGACCAGGAGTTCATAGGTTCGATCCCAATTGCGGGTGTGCTCTTTCGATCTCCATCACACGCACAAAGTACTGGTTCTACCCAGGAAACGGACTCGAAAGCGTTTCAATATTCCAAAAGCTTTCGATGCAATCGTTGCAATCGAGCACAAATAAATAGGTCTATACTAACTTGTGCCTGCTAAACATACCGTCCATATCAAAGGACTGGAAGAACGTTCTGAACTCGGCCTGTGTCAGGAACTCATCGTGGTTCTTGTCTGACCTCTCGAACAGCACGGCGAACGGCGTCTCGCGCACGATCTTACAATACGTTCGCAGTTTTGATTACCTATATTCTTTCTTGAAGCCACACGGTCCAATTTTTTAATCGTGACATACATAAAAATGACAAAGTATTTATTTGGTATATGTGGCTCAATATTGCTAGTAGCCTTATGCAAATTTAAAATGGTATTTGGGTAAAATCAACCATACGCTGTGCTTACTTAGAACGGACTTATTATGTTAATACGCGATCATGCGTTTCAACATAATGTGATTGTGTCAGGTTATGACACCCGATATAATCTACATGTGAAAGAAAAGACGACCATCAACTTGGTAAACTCCTATATAGAAAATGTTTTGGCGAAAAAACAAAATGACCTTGGTGTAAACACTAAGTTAACAATAATAAGTTTAAATTGAAATTCATGTTAAGACGGGAAAAACCCAGTTGTGAACACAAGTTTTGTTGTTTGTATCTATACGCTGCATTTATCTTACATCTTCCCATTTCTGCACAAACTCTCTGGATGACACCGCCCCGTCATCTAATAGACAGAAACAAACTTCAATCAAAGTTAAAAAAATTAAGAATTAGAAAAATATTTCGTCTGCCAACATTCAACTAAATACGGGCATTTTTACACTCATCTGACGATATGTCTTATCGATTTACGGTTAGTTAATTATATTGGCTATGGGCTAGCCAATAGACTAAAATATATACTAAATAGACTAATACAAATTTATAATAACATCGCATAATCGGTTTGTCTTAATCACGTAGTCACAAATCAAATGTGCCCTCATGACTAAGAACAACGAAAAAACTAGTCTCATATCTGCGATGAAGATGAACGCTTACTCAGCTGTTGTGTCGTTTAGTATGGCTCGATTGGTCATTGTCTGCTCAAGTACGATTTAAAAGTTCCCCGGGTACTCTTAAGTTTATTGGGTTACGGAAAATATACTTAAAAGTACTCCTGAGTTTGACCGTTTTTCCGTACCCGGGGTAAATTGTAGTATACTTATGAGTACCCGGGGTACTTTTGAGTTCTTCCTGAGCCGAAAACGACCATTTGAGCATTACTACGGCACACTGTATGTCGGAAAATACATAGCAATTAAGAGGTATTTGATTGGCTGATCGATTAAGTAGTCTGGTTGAAATATGTAGAGGGGTAATTTTTAAAGTTATTAGAAACATCGGTACAATCCAAGTTTAAAAACGGGATACATGTTATTCTTTTTGCCATTCGAAAATTATGAGATGATGAAGAAAAGCCCAGAATAACTGCGGCTCTTAAAGGGGCCTTTTCACAGATTTTGGCATTTTTTTAACTTATTCATTAAATGCTTTATATTGATAAATGTAAACATTGGATCGTAAAAGCTCCAGTAAAAAATCAAGAAAAAAATTTAAAAAAGGAAAAGAACATTGCCCGGAGCAGGTTTCGAACCAGTGACCCCTGGAGTCCTGCCAAAGTCCTGAAGTAAAAACGCTTTAGCCTACTGAGCTATTCCGCCGAGTATACATTCGTGACGTATTTTATACCTTATATAAGCAATCTTCGTAGTTTCACAAAATTTAACGACAAAAACAGAACTCTCCAAATTATTCAATCGTTTCGCGTTGCAACGCTTTATAATTTTTAGGTTTTAAAATCGTCAAAAGATGCATATAATGGCTATATTAGAGCATGGTTAATGTTCAGTATTACTGTTTCCTCACAAATATCATAACTAAAACGAAAACTTACGAATCTGAAACAACTTTTTTCAATTTTGTCAATTTACCAAAGCGTGAAAAGATCCCTTTATAAATTGCGTCACATTATGGAGACAGTGAACTTAAATATAAAGTGTCTACATACGGTTGAGGTCGAACACCGTGTAGACGATGGGATAGTCCTTCTGGTCAATGACCTTGTCGTCGTTGAGGTCAGCCAAGTGAAAGTTGGCGTTGGCTAAGGCCTGAGTCTGGCTGGTCAGGGCCATCCATAGCTCCTCAAACTCGCCATTGGTCACTGTGCCGTCGCCTGCACGAGTAGTGTTGAATGTTTTACCACGGTTTAGTATAACTATTTGGGGGATTGTATTCCCATAGTGCATATGAAGTTTATTTCATTTAAATATACTGTGATATTGATTAAGTTAAATAGGATATAATATGAAGCTCATGCTAACGTTAACCCTGTATTAGCCACTGTCGACCAGTTAGCTTGCTATTATCAACTGTGGTCCCAACCGATTGCGTTTTCCTATATCGCAAGGTCGCCGCAACCGACACAAATGACAGACCGGTAATCGCAAGGGCTTAGGTTGAGGCGTTGGTCGTGCGTTTAAAACCCTTCGTGCGGGCTACTGTGTCCACTGAATTGTTTTCCCGGAATAGAGATACGCAGTATTTTACGACATACGACGCTTGGCGTCAGCATGGCAATGTCGTGCAAAGATAGTATGTAGTATTAGCGTGTTAGCATGATAACGTTGGCGGGTAAGATTAACACAATTAGCATGATTCTCTAAATAGGGAAGGAGGAACCTTTCTTGGGTCTTTTTTCTGGGTATAAGTATAAGTTAAAAATAAGCCGTTTTAAAAAGCCGCAATTAACATGGCGTAATCATGGGTCAAAAACAGTTTCTGCAATAGTTAGACACTTTTTGCAACGTTTACTGATTTTTTTAATGAATTTGCATCAAGCGTCTTATGTATAAGACTTTTACTGATTATAATTTTGTATGAAACTAATATATAAATAATCAGAAAAAAACCTCAAGCACATTTTCATGAAAAAATTCGTTTCGAATCCGCTAGTCTTTTGCGTGTAGGAGAAATGACAAAGCGCTATTAACCCATTTATGCCTAGCGTCTAGAGAAAAGGCCTTGGAAAACAGCGTAGACCCAGATGAGACGCCGCATGATGCGGCGTCTCATCTGAGTCTGCGCTGTTTGCTAAAAGGAATTTCTGTAAGAAATTTTCTCAATATAGAAATAAATATACAAGACATCTCTAATTTTAGAAATAAATTCATCCAATTTAGAAGGATGGGAGAGTGCACTAGGCATAAATGGGTTAACTGTCTTACTATTCTTGTCGAATGCCTGGAAGACGTCAGAGAGCTCCGCGCGCGTGATTTGCCCATCAAGGTTTGCGTCTGCCTTCAGGTACAGCATATTAATGAGCCCGTAAATGTCGGGCCGGTCCGTGCTGCTGACAGAAAGGGAAAAGAGTGATAGACTCAAAAACTAAAGATAAGATAGAAGTCAAGATGTTATAGTATGCTGCAGGAGAACTAAAATTGAGTCGCGTTCTGAGAAAACTGGGCATAATGCATGTTCGTAAAGTGTCGTCCCAGATTAGCCTGTGCAATCCGCACAGGCTAATCAGGGACGACACTTTCCGCTTTTATGACATGTTTTGTTTAAATTAAGTCTCTTCTTAGCAAAAATCCAATATAGGCGGAAAGTGTCGTCCCTGATTAGCCTGTGCGGACTGCACAGGCTAATCTGGGACGACACTTTACGCACATGCATTATGCCCGGTTTTCTCAAAACGCGTCTCAATTAGTTAACGACACTCGAGAACCGGTTATAGATAGCAAGCTTGAGCAGCAAACAAGCAGATGTTGTTGATTAAGCATACGATTTCGATAAGTTTAAGAACTTGTGATTGAATTATAAAGAAATCCTATATTTAAGTCAGCCCCACCGTTGTACCGTTTTAGTAAGATACTTACGCAATTCGTAGACTTACGCACATATTTTAAATTCAGTATAGTTCCTTTAAATTCTTGCTACATTTACATAATTATGGTATGTTTTAATGAAATTCATAATATAATGTTACATTGCAAGATTAATTTGCATCAATCTGAAATAAAAGAGATTCAATTATTTTCAAATATGTGCGTAATATGCGTAAGTTGCTTAGTAAAACGGTACCCGGGGTGAGTAGGTTAGGACTGGATGCTTTCTGACCGTTTTTTTTCTTATGATATAAGATCGATGATTATTAAAAACAACAACCGTTGAAACCTAAGTGGTCGGAAGAAAGATGCCGAAAGAAAAACTAAGACATGAGGACGAGGCTGAACTTACAATAAGATTTAAAAAATGATGTGAAACTATTAAAACAACGTGGTCTATGAAAATATGGGAACCATGTTGAATTTTATGTTGATTCTTAAAATAGTTATGATATCTGATAATTTCAAATACGCAATTAAATATTTAAACGTATATTGCAGAATGTTAAAATCAATTACAATAAATAAAAATGGTTTACAATTTTACCCTTACAAACATATAAACATTCAGTATTCTTAAAACAACGGCATCGACAGTTGAAAATAAACGACCTGCGCTCTGGGAAAATGTGGATTAATGCATTTACGTACAGTGTCGTCCCAGATTAGCCTGTGTACTCCGCGCCGGCTAATCAGGGACTTCATATTCCGCTTTCATGAAATCTTTTCGTTTGAAGGAGTCCCTTCTTTTCAAAAATCAAACTCATGCGGAAATAGACGTCCCTGATAAGCCTTTGCGAAGAACACTTTACGTACATGCGTTAAGCCCCGTTTTCCCAGAGCGCGGCTCACATGATAGATACAATAGGCAGTGCTAATACATGCTTGGCTTACTTTGGTCCTTGAGAATAAATTGTCCCAAGCAGAAGGATGAATATCAGGAGCAGATTCTGAAATTATAAAAAAAAATACGTCCATCTTTGTATGTACAGTTGTATGTTTTAGAATGAGTATACATGACGTCAGACGTTGATGGTTTTAATGACGAAAAGATGATTAAATTTAAGGTGCTGCCACCATGTTTGATGTCGATGATTTTCTTGTTATGTTGGTGGTGGGGATTATGGACGGCAGCATGTGAGTTTAGTTGGTGGTCACCATATCGGACAGGTGGGGTTTCCTCCGGGTACTCCGGCTTCCCCTCACAAACAAGACCACACCAAAATTGAAAATCTTTCAGTAACAACGAAATAGCAGTTGTGTCAATACCTTTACTAATAAGACACACGAACAAATAACAAAATACGAAAATACATACCATATTTGTTTATAGGAGTGATTCTCGCTTTGCTGAAATAATGTACTGAAATAGTTCGCTGAAGCGTTATCTGATCCCAAATAAGAACACAGTGTATATCTGCGTGACGGTTTAAAGGTCGGTTTCGCGGTTTCAATGAATAAAACATATTTTTTAAACTCTACAGACGAACTTACCATCAGACTGTATTATTCCACTGCGTCGTGGTTTTTCGTTCTAGTTGTTTCCTCAATTCACAACATGGATAAAATGTATCAGGTTGTGATACGCATTGTATGTATTTTTTACCATGAACTGTGTCACTTTATTATGGGGATTCATACCCGGTAACTACCGAGTGATTCTCGGATTTAGATAACTGGTCCATTACTCAACTGTTTTCCTTGCTTAATTATTTTCATATCTTCAGAGAAGCCTATAATTCATATCGGTGTAATGATGTTATACAACCTTTAAATGGCATATTCTTATCAGATTCGTTCTTGTTATAGTATTGTTCCTTTATAGAAAATGAAAACTTTAAGAAACGATATCAGTCAACGGTCTACATTTCGTCTCATGTCGCCTCTTGACGTCCTTACACAAATTGGGGGAAATTAAAATTGACTTTCTGTAGATCTGTCCCTTTCTCTATATGTACTCGCTCTTTTTTACTGATGGGTGGATGTCGCTGGATACAAGAGAAGACCATTATTGTGAAGGAGCAAAATCGCTCTTTTGTTTGTTTCCATAGAAACGCAATTTAACTGCATCCCTGATTTCTATCAAACTTTCAAAGCTGAAGAACCTTCACATGAAGCTGATGGACAAGAAAGGACTGTTTGCACGTTTATTTTGTTATCACAAAACAACATATATGAACATTAAGTTTAGATGCAAAATAAACGTTGGCAACACAGCCTTATACTGTTTAGACCGATACCTATTTTGTTTCCATTTCAACTTTAGACTCCTCTTCGGGGGTTCTTCCTGCTCATTTTCCATTAGTCAGTTCACAAAATGTGTCTATTACTGAAACTGAAATAATGGACATAATAACAGCTGTTGGTGAAGACTAAATTAACCATCTATTTCTGAAGCGTACATGCGAGTCTATTTCAAAACGGTTATGTTTATTGTTTAATAAATCATTACACGAATGCACTTTTCCTTCATTATCGAAAATGCAATTGTGCTGCCCTAATTAAAAAAGGGTGACCCGAAAATACCTTCAGACTATCGCCCAATCTTTCTTTCAAGCTGATTAGGAAAACTTATGGAACGTGTAGTATCTATACACTTATTTATTCATTGTATAGCAAATAACTTAATTCATTGCAAACAATCCGGATTTTTAAGAAGGCATTCAACAGTATATCAACATATTGATATGTTTGATCAAAAAGCTCGTTCCTTTACGACAAGAAACTTAATGTATCAAATGCATTCGACCGAGTTTGGCATCAAGGTCTTTTATTCAAACTAAAACTAAATGGCGTTCGTGGAAATATACTACAATGGATTGAAAGTTACGTATCTTGCCGAATCCAAAAAGTATTTGTCGGTTCAGCAAAGTCTTAGTCATTAGAAGTAAATGCCGATTTCCCTCGGGGCTCAGTATTAGGACAGTTTTTTTTCTTGATTTATTTTAATGATATTGTTGAAAATCTTTTTATTATTACACGTCAGTATGCTGACGATACTTCAATATCACGTACTACCTCTACATTAGTTGATCTCGATGGTATTTTTAATCATCACCCCTGCCTGATTAACATGTTATTGTGTGCTTGTCGATTTTAATCCCGAGAAAACTGAAGCAATTTTATTTACAACACAAAAGAATTTTCCCTTTCCTCAATTAATGTTTTGTAATTTACCCGTAACTTTTTTGATACTCACAAACATCTTGGCTTGACTTAAAGCAGCGATGGCAATTGGAACAAACACATTAATAATATTCTGCCATCCGCGTCGAAAATCCTCGGAGTTGCGTAAAGTTAACTACAAACTCTCAAGAAAATGTCTCTAGCAATATATACTACACACACGTGCGACTGTTATTAGAATACGCGCGAATTGTATGTGATGGTTGTACTTTGTACGACAAGGAATTATTAGAGAAAATCCTAAATGAGCCGCGCGTATTGTCTCAGGCCTAAGTACCGTAGATCCGTCTCGCTAAGAAATGATTACTCTGAAGTTAAAAGGCCAAGTCTTGACAAACATGAAGTTATCTCAAACTCATTAATATCTACAAAATGCATAACGGCCAATGCCCAAATTACCTTTCTTACCTTCTTCCATAAAAAGTTCGTAAACAGTCAACTCGAAATCTTAGAAATGCGAAACCTTATATTATTTAATCAAGAAGAGGACGTCACTTTATTCATCTGCTTTTAATGTATGGAATTCCTAACACGTTGATATTAGGAACATATACACCATTTCAAAATTAAAATCTTCACGTAAAGAATTATTTATTTTATGCGAATCCCCAGTACTTTTATATCAGAGATAGAAACTCATGAATTGTACATGAATGTTTAAGAAATAATTGCAGCAACTTAAACTCAGACCTATTTAATAATAATTTAGCAAACACTCCCTTATGTACATGCAGAAATGAGGTTGAAAAATGATGAGCATTACTTTTTCGTAGTCCTACTTATCGTGTGCAGCGAATAGCTCATTTTACTGCGCTACGATAATTTCATCCCCGTAATTGTGATCTGCTCATTTTTAATGAACCCTAACTTAATAATGAAAATAACACATTGATTTTGAACAAAGTTCAAAGATATACTAAAACGACAAAAACGATTCATAACTTAGCTAACACTAATCTTATGTTGGACAGGACTTATTACTTTCATTATTTTTATCATTATAACTGTTATTCTTAATATTCTAAAAAAAAATTCTTCTTTTTATTATTATTTGTGTTGATGTTGTTGTTGTTTTTATTAGTAGTATTATATAATTATTATTATTAGTATTAGTAGTATTTATATTACTATTTATATTATTAGTAGTAGTAGTAGTAGTTGTTGTTGTAGTAGTAGTAGTAGTAGTAATAGTAGTAGTAGTAGTAGTAGTAGTAGTAGAAGTGATAGTAGTAGTAGTCTATGTCGTGTGTTATCGTTTTTATTATAAATCATACTATATTTTTCCTTTACTAAAATGTATTACAGTACCAGCTTTCCGAACTTTTATTTTCATTAAATTGACTACGCAATTGATGTCGTATATCAGGTGACGTAATTTCTGTGACAAAACACACCAGTTTTAGCTAGACTCGGGATTTTCGGGACAACCATTCGGGCGTGAAGGGTTTGTATTTACGTAACAATTAAATATTTTTTAAACATCGAACGAATTCAAAACATATTTCGGATTGTATGTTTGTCATGCATTATTTGAAGCTTCGATAGGATTGATAATTATTTTAATCGCTCCGACAATTCATTCGATTTCGTAAATCGTGTGATCGGTGACAGTGGTTACATGGGTTAGCATTCGATAAAGCGTTTTAAAAATGTAATTAAAATCAATATAGATACACAGATGTAATAACAGAAAACGGAATAGCACATCGTTGTTATTTTATTTATTTCAAGCATCGGATTAAAGTTATCATCGAGGTAAGTGTGTCTTTTACTATAAATTTGCTGTTTGATGAATCCTGTTTAAGCTCAAAGTTCAAACTGAGTTCAAAAAGAAGAACTGTGATCATGCCAGGAAACTTGATTTCAACGTTTTACCAATTAATTAACGGTGTTGCTGAATTAAATGGAGCAAGAACTGCATCTAAGATCCCTACGCTACCGACGAACAAATTTCCAGCACAATAGCTCCACCCAAATTTACGGTATTGAGCTAAACGTTTGGTCTATTTAAGTAACTATCACTATTGCCCCAAATGGCCCCAAATGCAAACCCACCCTAGGTCAGCGCGAAAGCTTACTACAACAAAAATTGAAGTACAACACCTCCATCAAACCTCAACCTATTGAGTAAAAACTCTTGTTCAATTCTTAGTTACAGTGACCTTGATCCCAATGGCCAAAATGCAAACCATGGCTACATTAGCCTGTAACCAACCAACCAACCCACACATCAGCTTAATATTTCTATCCTAACTAAAATTATTGGCAGCAAATTTTGTTTTATTATTGTAGATATATTTATCTATTTTTAGCAACAATGACAATGATCTTGACCCGACTGGTCCCAAATGCAACCCAATGCTAGGTATGCATTTCAGGGAGTTGTTGAACACACGTGTAAACCTGAAATTCTTATTATAAAAAGAACCATTAGAGGCATTATTCTTCTAATTGCAGGCACAAGTTATGGGCCTTGGTCTGTGATATCTCATGATGACCACAAAGACATAATATGTAAAGTGTCTTTTTTATATATGCAGTTACAGATATTTACTAGTTGCATGCAAACTTTCAACTTAAAAGCAAACGTTTACCATACCTTTCTTAGTTAGTGTGTTTACCTTAATCATATTTCAAGTACAACTTAATCATATTTCAAGTACAATAGAACGACCCTAAACCCATGTGCTTCGTTTCAATTGAAAGCCTGTAATAAAAGGATGATATGGAGAAGTTGGATTTTTAACCAAATTTAAAAACAAAAAGGGCATAATTCTGCTAAATTGAAAGTCAGAGTTATGAATCTTGGTCAGTGACTTTACACAATAACCCCTGTGAGAAGTAGTAGAAAAACGAATTTGGAGATGTCCCACGTTTACCATGACCAGAGCATTACGCAAACGCCGACAATCGAGTGAGTAGCATAGCTTGACTCTTTGGTGAATAGTCAAGGTAAAATCCTTCATTGAGCAAGGTGATAGTAGATATTTCCCTCAACTTTATATGGCACCGAAGTATCAACATTTGATGCAAGTACATGGCTACAAACGGTAATATTCATAGTTGAATAAAACATAAAAGATCTGCAATAAAATATACGGTTTAAAAGATGAACAGTGAATGAGAATTCCATAACAATAAACAATATACAAGACAACAATAACAAGAGATTGCCAAGCAATATGGTCCCCTACCGGTGAAACTCCACCATTTTCAGAATTTTGTATTTATTTAGTTTTAAATATACTTGTTGCCATAGCAACCAGAATTCTTGACGTAAGAACAAAATGAAATGACGTGCATAATGTCCATATTGCCATCTGTCCATGTTTCAAGTTTCATGAAAAAATATGAAGAATAAAGTTATCGCAGGATCCAGAAAAATGTGACAAACTGACTGAAAGACAGAGCGCAAACCATAAGTCCCCACCGGTTTCACCGGTAGGGGACAATAAGAGCTAAACCACCGACACAACAGCTGTCCCTGACCGGGTTGATGTTGTGGGAGTAAGAACATGATCTCTTTAAGTATCATTAACCTTATACTTTCTAGTTATGGCAGGATGCAGATTTAAGTTTACAATTATTATTTTAACCATATAAACCAAAATTTTGGTCTGACAAACAAACTACAAAAAAGCATTCACCATATGAGACTCCACACACATACAAAGATTCGTCAACTTAGATTAAGCTTTTTTAAGTTGTTTCAGGGCCCTGATTTTAGTTTCCACTTATTTCTGTAAGCACAGCAACCACATTTTTGACTCACAAGAACCTGAAATAATGAGCATTATCCAATATGACCCTTTCACAAACTTAGTATTATCAATCTAGCTTCAGTGCTTGTTGTTTATCTTAGGATTCAGATTTTCCAGATGGACCATGGACAAAACTGACATAATCTGCATAAGGCCCATATGCCCCTCGATCACCACATCAAATATTATCAACCTAATATACTTTTTTGAGTTATTGCAGGATCCAGATTTTAGTGTTTCGCTTGCTAATATTTTGGAACCATATCATGTGTAACCATAGCAACAACACTGTTCGTCTGACAAAAAAAACTGTTATAACATTTCCCATATGACCCTTTATACATATACCACACCAAAGACGTTTTGCAGTAACCGCAGGATCCAGATTTTGACGAACACACAGATAGACTGGGGTTAAACCCATAGTCCTTGCAGTTTACACCGATAGGGACTTTCTAAGCAAGAACATATTTACCAAAGTCTATTGGGCAGCAAAACAGATTCAAATTTACATGATATAAATTCTTAACTATTTTGCAATTTAAAAAAGCTTTTTAACCAAGGTAAATATTATTATTATTAATTATAGTAATAACAACAATAAAAGTATTAATATTTGGGATCAGTCAAATATTTCCCCTTATTATTATAGAGCAATTTTGTATCTGTTGCACAAATGTCAATGAAATATATGAACATGTATATATAATAGATCTACATAATACATAGCAGGTAGCAAATATTTAAGAAATTCATAACTGAAACCTTACTTATTACCGGGAAACTATTAATATTTGAATTACGATATGGGCAACTAAAATAAACAAGTAAGAAACAAAACAAAAAGAAAACACATTGCACAAAAAAATCAAAGTAACAAACAATAAACTAGTTCATAAAATAAATTCCTTAATCAACATTTCATAACTTTGAATACAAATAGTAAACAGTAGTAATGTCCAGCTGGCAAGTACAAACCATCTAAAGCCCCTTTTTATGCGGAAACTTAAACCAACATTTACATGAATTACTTCAGCACAAAAAAAAATAATAATCTCATTTTAAAAACAACACTGTTACACCAAATCTGGCAGGTATTCACGATTACTTGATGTCCACTGGAGATATCTGGCAGGTATTCAAGGTTTATTAATGCTCACTGTGGATGTCTGGCAGGAATTAAAGGTTTGTTGATTCCAACTGCAGATATCTGGCAGGTATTCAAGGTTTCTTGATGTCCACTGCGGAAATCTGGCAGGTTTTCAAGTTTTTTTATGTCCACTGCGGATATCTGGCAGGCATTCAAGGTTTCTTGAAGTTCACTAGAGATATCTGGCAGGTATTCAAGGTTTCTTGATGTCCACTGGATAAATCTGGCAGGTATTCAATGTTTATTGATGCCAACTGCGGATATCTGGCAGGTTTTCAAGGTTTTTTATGTCCACTTCGGATATCTGGCAGGTATTCACGATTACTTGATGTCCACTGGAGATATCTGGCAGGTATTTAAGGTTTCTTGATGCCCCACTGTGGATATCTTGCAGGTATTCAAGGTTTCTTGATGCCAGCTGCGGATATCTGGCAGGTATTCAAGGTTTTTTGATGTCCACTGCGGATATCTGGCAGGTATTCAAGGTTTCTTTATGCCCATTGTGGATATCTGGCAGTTATTCAAGGTTTCTTGACGTACACTGGGGATTAGCAGGTATTCAAGGTTCCTTGATGCCAACTGTGGATATCTGGCAGGGTTTATTGTTGTTCACTGCGGATATATTGCCAATATTCAAGGTTTCTTGATGTCATCTGGTAAAAATTGTCGTTCCCCCCTCTGCAATGAATATATGTAGTACTTTCTTTAGCAGATACACTCCCATCCTCCTCCTCCTCTGTTCACTGTAATGGACTGACTTGCCATAGTAGTTACCTCGCTTTTTATTGGTCAGGTGCTTCAGACCTGCAATTGGCCCATTCAAATGTCAGATTACCATACAACTGACAGGAATTTTTGACTACCATACCTATTACCTCCAAATGGTTTGGTAGGGATTTCTTCAGGTTTTAAGCACTCCGAGTTAAATTTCCCACAGCTTTGAAGATTGAAATGTAAACATAAAAATAAGTGTCAACATTCAAATTATTAGGGGTAAAATGCCTGCGCAGTAAGATGTTATCACATTTATTATACATGATTTGCAAATATTAGTTTTTATTTAATCTTACAGAAGATTAATGACAAACATTATAAATACACGTATACGTGTATTGTGCAATAAATCACCATAAACATGATATAGGCGTTACTATTATCAAGTGCTTTTGAAGTTGGCAAATCAAAATAGGTTATTAATCAAAATGATTCAAAGCAAATGTTTTGCTGGAGTTCAACAGTAGTTTGTAATTACCTATGGCGTCAACCATGCATGCTTCCCTGGTGTACGCCTCTACGGGGATAACACTCTGGAAGCAGTGTAAGGACACGACCCCCTCTCCCCCTGACCAGATATCTAGGATACGCTGTACCTTCCCACTTGCCTGAACATAAAACACAGAAGACATAAGTATAAAAGTCATTTTCAGTAAAACGTGATAAAAACATTTTTTTAAAGTAAAATTCATTTTAATTACTAAAAACTTACCTGCTATATATAGTTACTACCTCCGAAGGTGGGTTATATTATCCGGAAAATTCTGGAGCCGCCACCAAATGACCGTGATTTAGACTAGGTCGGAACATAGTGTGAAGTAACCTAGCTAAACCGGAAACGGTGCCACCATAATCATTCTTCCAATATATTCAAAAATATTAGTCGAAGAGCGGTGTGGGAGGTGGGACTCACCAAAAGCAGGTAAGTATTTAGTAATTTAAAATTGTTACTTAAGAAAATTGTTTAAATGTCATAAATCCGTTACCTGCTATCAAATAGCTTAATTTGCAGTTGCGGCGGGAAGCTTCTCGTATTGCTCCCCAATCGAAATCACAGCAGAACCATATCCAGGGTTATCGGCTAATGATAGCAGAACTTTTCGGATACGAGTTAGTATGTCTATGTCGTAAAAGACACTACCGTTTGTGAAACCACAAGGGGGCCAAACAAGTACAAGTTGTCTTGTTGGCACTCCAGAGAACGAAGATAAAAGGAGGAGAAGGTGGTCGGATTCCTCCAGAAAGCATCCTGGAGCACGTCAGAGAGTGGGGTGTGATTATATACGCCCACAAAGCTGACAGAGCTCGTTATTCATGTGGTCTGCTCTCAAAAAGGGATGAATCCCTAGATGAGAGAAAAAGAGTAAGCCTTTCTTGGTCGAGGCTACCCAACAAGAAATATAAGCCGAAGACACATTGCCCCCCCCCCTCTTTAAGGTAAAGAAGAGTCTCTTGCGATAACCTCGAATGGACTTAACTCAGCCGAAGTAGAACTTCAAAGACTGTTCAAGGGAGTCTTCCATCTTCCTGTCCACAAGTTCTAGAAAGACTTGGGACCTTGAAGGGTGTCGCGGTTTTGGCGCGTTAACGTAACGCCGCCGTTACGCCGCGCAACTTTATGTAACGTTGTTTTAACGTCATATCCTATTAGTTTGTTATTGTCAGTTGAATTTAAGGAAGGAACCTGAACACAACGTCTTATTACTAACAAAGTCTTTACAAAGGGTTAAGAAGCCATAGAGAGGAGTTGATATTTAGGAATCCTGGATGACACAACAAAGTGACGGAGCCATCGGATCAAAACGAAGATGGCCGTCTTCGACAGAAAGAGCATGAATTTTCTCTTCTCCGTTTGGCTGAAGCCATAGTAAGAAGAAACGGTCTTCCAGATTAGGAACTGTAAAGAAGCGTGATGAAGGGTTTCGTGGGGAGCCTCAGTAAGCGACCAAAGAACGCAAGCCAGATACCATATAGGGGTAAGGGAACTAGAAACAGGGCGTTAACGTTCCAGGGCTCGGAACAGTTCCGAAATGGCTGGGTCAGCACAGACATGTGCTGACTAACGAAAAGCCAAGGTATGCGAAAGCATAGATCTGTATCCTTTGATGGAGCTAAGAGAAAGTTTCTTATCATCAAAGAGATAGATGAGAAAATCCGCTATGCGTCTAGCAGTGGGATTGAGGGGATCCATTGCCCTCGAATACACCAGTCAGAGAAGAGCTTCCAGAGAGTATCGTAGACTGTTCTGGTGGACTTTCTCCTTGCAGAGGCACCGAGGGTTGAAGCCCTTATACAAAAAAGTTTCTTCTAAAGGCCAGACGTGTCGTGAAACATGTCTGGATCCGCATGAAGTCTGCCTCTCTGAGATCTGACCTGTGGGGAAATTTCCTGGGACAGTCGCACAGGAGACTGAGAAGGTCGTTGAACCAGAATCTGGCAAAAGCTCACCCTGATTTCTCCAAGATTTGGGGAATTAGAATGGGTGAGAGATAGGCATAAGCATCCAGTTGGCCTCAAGCGAACGAAAGAGCGTTTACCGTCCACGCTGCTGGATCGTAAACTGGACTCACGTACAGAGGAAGTCTGTGGTTGTCTCTGGTCGCAAACAGGTTGACCAGTGGATAACCGAACGTAAGAAAAATCTGGTTGTCCACTTCCTGATGAAGTGTCCAATCCGACGGAAGCAACTGGTGTTTGCGAGACAAACTGTCCGCCAGGGCGTTGAGACGACCTGGTATGTGTTTTGACGAGAAATATGATGTTGAGGCTCTTGCAAAGAACGAGTAAGTTCCTGGTTTCTAAATACAGTGAGTGAGAGTGTGATAACCCCTGTGCCTGGATGTAAGCCATGACTGATGTGTTGTCTGTTGAAACCATCACACAGGAGTCTCGAAGATGTGATTGTCATGAGATACAGCTAGAAAAACTGCTCGCATTTTGAGATTGTTGATGTGCAGGTGACACTCCTGAGGAGGCCACATTCCTGAGATAATAAGGCTGAGTGGTTCCAGGTGACCGCCCAACCATCCTTGCTCCTATCCGTATGAGAGGTAGGGAAAGTTGCGGTGGAAAAAGTGGTACTTCTGCAAAGAGAGTCTCTTAGTCTAGCCACCACTGAAGGTGGGGGACTAATGACGGGAGGATGGGAATCTGTGAAGCAGATTGTCCGAAGACCATTTCCAACAAGCTGAGAGATAGTGCTAAAGAGGACGTAAGAAGAGACATCCCAGCAGAATTACTGGTGATCGGACCACTCCGACCAGACTCTTAAGTCGGTTGACTAGAAAAGTTTTGAACACTTTTAAGTCTATGACCGGTCTCCAGAAGTCGATTTTCTTTAACTAGGAAAGGCGACTGTAAAATCCTAGAGAACAAGGGTCTTGAACCATTTCTACAGCCTGTTGTTCCAAGAGTCCGAGAATGGAATATGAATTTTGTGGATGCGGTGATACCAGATCTATGGGAGCGCGGGAAAGTGGAGGCCTTTTTTCCGAATTGAAAAGTGAGCTTATTAGTAACAAGGGAATGAACCCGCGCGTCCGAAGTTATTGGAGCCATCGATAAGTGAAGTGAAGAAGTATGGCCGCGACTGGTACATCCGGCATCGGAGGTGGTGGCGGCAGAAAAGGTAATCCCTAGGGCTGACCTTGGGGAGGTCCGCCTTTGCCGGTTGAAGGCTTGAAAGTCTTCTGATCCGGCTTGGGTAAGCCCTTTTTCCAAGAATCCTTACCAGGCTAATTCCGATAGGAAGACGACCTGTTTTAGAAAGATGGCCTGTTTGGGGCCGGATGTGGAATGGAAGGTCTTTTAGAGAAAAAGATGTTCTTCTTTGTATTCTTGGCTGTCGGGGCTGCCGTGGTCTTAGAAGTTGGACGCTTAAAAGCTGGCAAGAGTTGTTCCTCGCTAAAGAAGCAAAGATCTGGTCTACCCGGTCAGTCGTGATTGCCGCCTGTGTCCTGCCTCCAAAAAGGGAATCTGCTGTGAAAGTAGCAATTCTGAGCGATTTCACGCCTGTTTCCAACAAGAAATTTGAGGCAGAGAAGAGAAGATGGGGTCCCTCCGGATCCTTAGCACTTCGGACATTAAAGACGCAGCATTATTTGATAAATACTGCGTCGCGAAAAATGAAATAACAAGCAAATTCGTTTAATTGATATCCCCAACCAATATACTCCTGGACACAAATATTTCTGGACGGATGGACAATGCATCATTCTCTTATCCATTTATATACTCCTACCAAGTTTCAATGAAATCCGTCAAAGCACTTCAAAGATGTGGCTCCGGACACACAAAAAATCATTTTTTCAAGATACAAAGGGCCAAAACTCCGTTATTATCCAATGGTGTACAATACCATTTAGCGTGCATCATCCTCTTATCTATATATACACTCATACCAAGTTTCAATGAAATCCGCCAATGCACTTCCAAGATATGGCTCCGGACACAAAAAAGCATTTGTTCAAGATACAAAGGGCCATATCTCCGTTATTAGCAGATGGAGTACACTGCCATTTGGCGCACATCATCCTCTTATCCATATATATACTCATACCAAGTTTCAATGAAATCCGCCAAAGCACTTCCAAGATATGGCTCCAGACACAAAAGTGCCGAACGGACGGACGGACGGAAGGACGGATGGAAAGAAGGACGGACAACGCCAAAACAATATCCCTCCGCCTATGGCGGGGGCTAATAAGGCACGGAATTCATCAGCAACTGAATCCGATATCTCCCAAGCCATCTACAAGGCTGGGGCCGCCATGAGGTCAAGCTGGTTAGCCAGATATATGGATCGGCCCTCTCTCAGTTCCCAATTCTCCAATAGGAGTAAGGAACTGAGATAGGGGTTAAAGCAACTTGCATAGTAAGCGAAAGCTTGCCAATGTCAGGATCCAGACCCGGCAGTTTGGAAAGGTCCAAACCGGTAGTCGGGTCGGTTATTGGGGACTTGAAGCTTTTACCGCCATCAATCGGTTTAGACTCAGTCAGGTCCTTAGGGGCTTTCCATGGCGATGGAGAAGGCTTATTGTGGGTTCCAGTGACTGCAAAACATACATTGTAGTCGAGAAAATTGGAAGGCGGAGGTCGACTTGAGACGTCGCCTTGCTAATCCTGCCGGGCTCACGTTTGCGGGCCAAATGTTCCGTGACAGTGATTGCAGAGCCTGTAGCCGACAGGTAAGGGCGGGGTCAAAAGTCATCACCTAGGGTCTCGAACATAATTTCATAGACCTGATTAAAAGAGTCCAAATAGTTATGTTTGGCCTCAACGATAGACTCCGAGCCCTTTCAGACGAACCATCTGCAAGACCAGTGGTCTGCATGTAGCCGGCTTAGACAGAAGTAGGAATACCAGATGGATATAAGCTTCAAGCATTCAGTGGTTCATTTTCCGGCACCATAATGGAAATAGTTGAGGAGGAAGGCCGACCAGAGACCACGTCAGCGGAGTGACTTTGGAAACCGGCGGTCGTCGGTAGAGCATCAGTATTGAAGGCAAAAGGTAACCTGGAGACTAATCTATCCATAAAGTATTTGGATTCAATGGAGTAGCGGCCGGGGGTATACGACTAGGTAGCGTAGAAGATACCCGTGCGGCTGAAAAGGCAGCCGTGGTCGCCAGGTGAACCCCTGACCCTTGAGCGTAAGAGAAGACAAATTAGGCCCAATGGCTGTAGAAGCGGCTAAGGTGAAACTGTTTGGTGACGCTGGGAATGAGGTCTCCTGGAGTAGCGTCTCCCCGAGCGTTGGTGTGATCGCTTCCGAGAGGATTGACGCCAAGAACTGCTCGGATAAGGAGAGCTTGCCCGATTTCTTCTCCGGTATTGATGAGGGCTTGTCGAAGCAGATGATAAATCATGCGGAGACCAGTCAGAGGAGGAGGAATGGCCGGAAACATCTGACGATAAACATCTATGTCTGGTCTGTGGTAAGGGGTAGGAACGCGAATGCGTGTACGGTTGTGAAGTGCCGACAACGTCGTGTCAATGTCTAGCCGGATGTTGTAATCCGGTGAAACAGAGCGTGACACCCGTGCAGCGCCTCCCTAACTCAAGGGGTTGCATGACCAGTGATATGGTCAGGCTACCGGAATATAGGTGACCGGACCGGTCATAAGCTGACCGGTGACCGGACCGGTGATAGACTGACCGGTGACCAGAACGGTCATAAGCTGACCGGTAACCGGACCGGTCATAGAATGACAGGTGACTGGACAGGTCTTCAAATGATTGGTCACCATGCCGGTAAATGACAGACACTCCAAGCCCGATGACCGGTGAACGGACCGGTCATAATATGACCGGTGACGTCACACGGCAAAGTCTCCTCTTTCCGTTCTTTCTTCTTATAGTTCGATCTCGTATTCTCTCTTCTCTTCTATCTTTCTCTTTCTCCTCTCTCCTCCTCGGCAATACCCGATGACCGGTGCCAGGTGCTCGGTGAACAGACTGGTCATAATATGATCGGTGACGTCACCGGGCAATACCCGGTGCCCGGACCGGATTAGAATGACCGGTACCCGAACCGGTCAATGATCGATGCCCGGACCGGTCACCGGGTAAAGACCGAACGATGGCCGGAGCAACGTGGCCGATGTCAGACCGACGTATGGCCAGCGCCACGTGGTCGACGTCACCGGGCAAAGACCGACGTATGGCGGGGGCCACATGGTTTGTCGTCGACCGACCTTTAGCCGGAGCCACGTGGTCGACGTCTTACCCGGTTTCGGGCAAAGAACGACGTATGGCGGGAGCCACATGGTCTGACGTCGACTGACACATGGCCGGAGCCTCGTGGTCGACGTCTTGCCAGGTACTCGGTGATAGTAGGTCGAACCGGTCATTATTGACCGGTGACGTCACCGGGCAAAGATCCACAGGAATAGGATCTTCTCCACAATTGAGGTTCTGGAACGTCCTACTGTTCGTAGTCTTACGCCAAGTACCGTCTGACCATTCTACTTGCAGAATGGGCATCTGCGATACTGCGTGCAGCGGGTTCATGAAAGACAAGAGTGATACATATGAAACAATTAACTGGTCATCTACCAGATGTCATACGGCACAGTTAATTCATTATTTGCACATAATGCAAGTGATTAACATTCTCTCTGTTTATTTATTCTTAAATAGAACGTTACGTACACGCTTGAATACACTCTGCCCTGACATGACCACAAGAAACGTGTTTGGGCATATATTAAACAAAAGTTTAATACAATACACGGAAATAGCACGGATTATAAGTTGTTAGACAAATAATAAAACTTATCTAAACCAAAACCCAGCGTGAACACGGTGAACAAATCGAAATTAATTCAATTTTCAAAGACAACAAAATGGCGTTGTTAATGTTCAAGTATCCGGAAGAAGAATGATTATGGTGGCACCGTTTCCGGTTTAGCTAGGTTACGTTACACTATGTTCCTACCTAGTCTAAAGGATGGTTATTGGGTGGCGGCTCCAGAAATTTCCGGATAATATAACCAACCTTCGAAGGTAGTAGCTATTAGATAGCAGGTAAAGTATTTATGACAATAAAATGAGCTAAAAAGACGCAGATTCTCATGGCACCAAATGTACCTTATTGACAGCACTGTTTGATGTGCATGTTTCTGTGTGCACACTGGGGGATATGTTTGTGCACCTGCTCTATCACATCTTTCTTTATACATCATTTACCGGTTTCAATATTTGGATTTTATTTTTTCAACTTTTTAAAATTATGTTGGTTTTTTTTGGTGTTTTTGAATATTTATTAGAGAAATGTTAAGAAAGGAACTGCATGTTCCATTTTTCATCCAATTACATTTTTACAGAAAAAAAAACACCGTACAAACCTTTTATGTACTGATATATGTTTGCCGTTTCATGTATAATAGATTTAGTTGATTATAACGTTGCTAGGGCTTTCCTTACCATTAGTTTGTTCAGTACAATAAGTTACAGTATGCTGTAAAACATATGGTATTTGAGTCGGTCAAATGGATAAAACACTGTATTAATATGTATTATTATATACTGTCATATATAAATTGTGAAATTCATGTAACACAGTTCACCAACTATTCTGAAGAATATTTCAATAAAAGTTGATTCTCATGCCACTAAGTGCACCTTCTTGGTCGGGCTTTTCTTATGTTTGATGGCCTCATACAGATGGAAGTACGGTCGGTCTCTCATACCCTTCCCGATGTAGAATATAGCTGATATGAACGTTCTGAACACATCCAGCTTATCTGTAAAAGATACAAGGTGGTAGTATTTCAGTTCATACCTAGATTGTATAAATTAACAAAATCTTAAACAGTTTAAACGCATAGCGCTTCAGATGGCATCACACTGAATCTATCATTATCATTAAAATTTATCATTATGATGAACTTTTTAAATCCTTGTCTTATTCTAGTATAGAATGTATAACGCATCATCGCCTGTTCAGGTTTTCCTCACAATTGATCATACATTTTGAGTTTTCAATAATCTGGTAATAAACATCTTGCTTTAAAAGCCAAAAATAATGCACATTTAACCAGAATAATAAGGGCCCCATCCCAAACCACTGAGGTGATAAAATCCACAAAACAATTAGGAATTTCAGTGTCTATACAGTATAGACACTGAAATTCCTAATTGTTTTGTGGATTTTATCACCGTCTACAAGGCAAACCCAAAAGAATTACGTCCCATAGGTCAAAGGGAGACAATAATAGTACTGCTTCATGCGAGGTAGGGGACTTTTATTGCAAGAAATTAGTTAATTGCCATTAACTTATAAACAAACTTTTTTGTAATTTACGTGAACTGACTCTGTTTAAAATCTAAATAATAGGTAAATTAAAAAGCCTAAATTTAAATTAGCTACCCGCAGACAAGCGAATATCAGCTGGGTGAACCTCATAAAATTAAAAATGAATAATCTGGTGAAAGGAAGAAACTTAATTTGCCATGACCAAAGTATTAGTGAAAAGTACGACCGGTAAAAATTATATGACGGTAATATACAGTAACGCGCTTACCACCACAACAACAACCATAACAAATGCAGATGATCTATATTTTGTTGGATATATTTAACTCAGTGACGTTAATCCCAGTTAATCCCATCAAAAATTCCGACACCCTTTAATTATTTAATGTGCCATCATCACCGGTGACGTGCGGCAACAGGCCGTTTTTCCATGCCGTCTCAAATGGTATATTATTACGCCTATAATGTAATCAATAAGCACATGCAGCATCCACATTGTTCACTTTGCCACAAGGACAGTTATACCGGTTGTATGGTTATTTTTAGCAACTCTGATGCCAAGCGTGTAATGTGACGTTGTAGACAGTACATATGCCAGCATAACTTTCACGCGTCTTTGAACGGAGCAAACATGAAGTAAAACAGGGTAAGGTGTATACAGCTTTGGAAATACATTCTGAAATATTGTGGATGTATTTTTCAATATATGCTTTAGAGTGTATTGTGGGTATGGATGTTATTATTATATATTGGATATTATTAAAACTGACGCGGGTGAGTCCATTCTGTTTTTGTGGGTTTAATACATGTCTTTTCCGCAAACAGCTGCTAACAAACGCTATGATAAAAAATGGAAAGTTGATACACGCGTCATCAAACCAGCAGTGTTTTGATTGGTCATTACTAGATTTCTCAATGGGCCAAACTCCGCATACTGGGCGGACTTGTGCTTCAATGATTGGAAACGGGCGATAACGGTTAGCGTCTACCAAAAGAGATACTCCGCCCAAAGCTAATTATCGCTAAGTCTTAACAGCTTTTGATCTCGTTGACGCAAGTCGGTACCGGGGTATATTCCCTCGGGTCAAATGTGACGCATGACGTAATTTTCTCACGAGTCAAACAAGGGTCTTTTGTAAATTTCAAGCGTCAAAATCCGGGAGCTCGGGTCAAAGGAAAGCCCTGATACTATTATTTTTCTTGACAAATAAAGGTCACGGTGGACAAAATAATACATCCTCGGTTTATTTTCTTTGTTTTTTGTAATTGTACTCGTGTATTAATGATTGCATATTTTTTACATTTATGTTCAATTTAACATGAAGCAATTACTGTTAACAGTTTCATTTAGATCATTGTTTAAAGCATGAATCCAATCAAACAATCAAATAACTTCATAAATTGCAGACATATCAGAGATAAATGTCCATTATGTAGAAAATATGATCAATAATGAAAACAGACAAAAGTATGGGGACATTTGTGTTTCAAGTGAGTTTTCAGGAGAGGTAACCCATAGAAATAGAAACCATTCTTACTCATATTGCACTCTCTGTTGGGCAGATTCTTTGTGATACGGGGGTCCAGGAGGAGGTAGTTAAATGAAGATTTGAGAGTTCCATCCCTCCAGTCGTGCTTTGGATTCTGGAAGGCTTTAAACGTATTCCGCTCCAGATAAGGCATCTTTGAGAGGTCCAGGTTACCACTGAGTGCCTGCCGCATCTCCGGCGGGTACTCTGACATAAAGAGCATCCGTATTCAATGTTTGGTGATTAATATTATAGGAAGAGACATTAAGAGCATCAGTATTCAATATTTGGTGATTAATATTATAGGCAGAGACATAAAAAGCATCAGTATTCAATACTTAGACAATAACACACGGCAGAGCTGGGCCGGTCGTCTATAATCGGCCCGAGGGCCATTATGTGGCAAGGGCTGATTTTAGACGTCCGGCCCAGCTCTGCCGTGTGTTTTCGTTTATATCACATATCATTCTTTTTGGTCCTTCAGTAAAATTTATACAGAACCAGCTTTCCGTACTTCTAGTTACATTCAATTGATTTCGCAATTTATGACGTATCTCATGTGACGTAATTTCAATGACGAAACTAGCAAGACTCTCTGGATTTTCGGACAACAAATCGGACGTGGAGAGTTTTTATTTTACAGTAAAATATTTTTTAAGCATCGAACGATTCCAAAACGTATTTCGGATTTTGTGTTTGTCAGGCATAATTGGGAGCTTCGATAGAAATACAATTATTGTAATCGCTTCGACTTTCGATTTCGTAATTCGTTTTTTGGGCGACAGTGTTTAGCATTTGATACAATCGTTTAAATAAAAAGTGTGATTTAAAATCAATATGGTTAAACGGATGGAATGATAGACAAGGGACAAAATTGTCACAAAACCAGGTTTTCATTGTGAAAAAAAAATCTGATAAAGGGAGAAAACTCAAACTGAACTTTTAAAATGAACAAACAAAATAAACCACCTAAGTAAGTTTGTTTTTAAAAAAAATCTATTTTTAGTCGTGGCGACCTTGACATTGGAGATATTACCGTGATTCTTTCGTGCGACACACCGTCCCATGATGGTAAACAAATGTGCCAAATGATTTTAAAATCTCACAATGAATGACATAGTTATGGCCAGGACAAGCTCATTTATGGCCATTTTTGACCTTTGAACTCAAAGTGTGACCTTATCCTTGGAGATATCGACGTAATTATTTCGCGCGACACACCGTCCAATGATGGTGAACAAATGTACCAAATGATTTTAAAATCTGACAATGAACGACATAGTTATGGCCCGGACAAGCTTGTTCCGCCCGTCCGCCAGCCCGCCAGCCAGCCCGCCAGCCAGCCAGCCAGCCCGCCCGCATTCGCCAATCTAATAACCAGTTTTTTCCTTCGGAAAACCTGGTTAAAAATGGAATTACAAATCTGTGTTATTTTATTATTATTAAAACCGGATTTAAGTTGTCATCGAGGTAAGTGAGTCTTTTACTATAAATTTTGCTGTTTGACGAATCTTGTTAAAGCACAAATAGAGGCATCAATTCAATGTTCAGATGAGTTTCAGTTTCAATCGATATTTGTATTATCCAAATTGTGTGCTACGTGTCATTATTATTGTGTTCTATTCTTTCGTTGAGTTGTGGCTTAATTGTATTGATCACCGTTGGCTTAGACTGAATTTAGACGCCATTTTTTTCAGTATAAGCCGCGCGATCCCATTCTTTTCTGATATGGAAAATCGGCCCGAATCAGCGGGCCGATATAATTTATATTGGCCCGCTTGATACAAATAACGGCCTGCTCGCAACGTCATTTTGTTACTATACATAGTAACGATATGTGATATTTGGTGATTACTATTATAGGTAGAGACATAAAGAGCATCAGTATTCAATACTTGGTGATTACTATTATAGGTAGAGATATAAGCAGCATCAGTATTCAATACTTGGTGATTAATATCAAAGGTAGAGACATAAAGAGCCTCAGTATTCAATACTTGGTGGTTAGTATCAAAGGTAGAGACATAAAGAGCATCAGTATTCAAAACTTGGTGATTAATATTATCGGTAGAGACATAAAGAGCATCAGTATTCAATATTTGGTGAGTAATATTATAGGTAGAGACATAAAGAGCATCAGTATTCAATACTTGGTGATTAATATTATAGGTAGATACATAAAGAGCATCAGTATTCAATATGTGGTGAGTAATATTGTAGGTAGAGACATAAAGAGCATCAGTATTCACTATTTGGTAATTAATAGCACAGGTAGAGACATACTTAGCATCAGTATTCAACTTATGCATGTCAAACTTACTAGCCCACTAGCATTTCTTTCTTTAAAGGCTCGTAAAAGGTGACAAATCCAATTATTATGCATATAAACTGGTCTTATTTTTACCGGATTTTAGGTACTCTTGCAAAAAAAATTAATAATAACACAGCTTAGGTGCAAGCATTATGGAAGATATACCCGTTTCATAATTTGAAGAAATGTGTACAACTGTGCCATGTCCGTACATTTTCGCTATCTCCGATGTTCATCGGCTTCTTTCGTAAAGTACGCATATATTGATGATCTAGTACAAACAACACAATATCCTCGTAAACAAAGAAAGAGGACATGAGTTCGGTAAGATATTTTTGTGTTGTACAAATTTTTTACCATGGAATTGCATCATGCATACTTGTTTTAATAATATGTTTCATTTTCTTGATTTCACTTTTGCCTTGATTGTAATTGCCACTTTGCACGTGCTACACAATGTGTTGAGCCGACCAATCAAAATTTGTTATCGGAAAACCGGCTCGGAATCGCTCGGCATGATTGAGTAAACAGCGATATATATATATATATAACCTTTATAAATAAAATATGCAAAAACAAAAAAAACCTGAAATAATTACAGATCGTCACCTTTTAATGCAAGTTTTACTAGTTGCCTGATGATATAACTAAACCAGAAACAAGGTTTGAAAAGCTTTGCAATGTTGTTCACGTTTTCCTTTTATAAAGAAAAGTTCTGTTTTGATTTGAATGAATTATTTCTGGCCATTTTATTTTACAAGCGAGTATATCCTCATGAAATTTTTTTTGTTACCAAATTTTTATTTTTTAATACAATGGTGAACAGGCAATTGCAAATTTAGTCTAGATGACTTGATCTCGAGTTTGGCCCCTTTGACATGACTGACATAGACCGTAGGAACAAATTTAATTGTTAAAGCTATCCTTAAGGATGGGTAGAGCCTTTTTGACCTGAAAACTAATGAACTAAGTAAGCATAATTTGTGTTACATGACCGAGGTACAAATCAGGACAGATAATGGTTCAGAGTCAATGGCAGAAATTAAATGCATCAATAAGCAATTGAGACTGTGATGTTAATTTATATAAATATTGGGGATGGCAACGAATACCGATTTTGGTATTCGAATATTCGGTCATACTTCAGGACGAATATTGAAATATTCGGTCAACATATGTTGGAAAAAAATCAACTAAATCAACTTTGTTTACCGTACCATTACTCCATGAATTTTACGTTCGTTTCTACCGGAAGTTCACCGGATGTGACTAAATATTGACACAGCGTTGCCGTCGCTAATTCGAAGTTGATTTTGTTGATAATTTTTTATTGGATGTTGATCAAATATTTGTGAATATTTGTTTAAAAGCTTGATCAAACAAAGGAATCGGACTTTTTCTTCATTGAAAGGGAGATGGGTAGGGCAATCGGCGAATTGAAAGGTAGGCGGGTTCATTCTTGCGGGAATAGAACGGTAACAGCCACGTCTAGCTTTCAGTGTTAATAACGTCATCAATTTCAAATGGTTTATATACATTTGATAATTGTGGGTGACTTTTGTTTATTTTGATAATGAGACTCTTTATAGCTAGATGTAATTGTTAAAATTTAATGACAAAAACTGTTTTTAAACTTTAAATATTGTACATCAACAATAGAACGAGAAACATAATATTTACATGCCGACAAAACAATAACATGACAAAACAGTTAGATCTAGACATAATTTAAGCCGAACTTAAACGTATTATTTACTTAGCGAACACATTCAAACAAAAACAAATTTATTATATACGGACAAAACACAAACGATAGATACTAAAACGATATGCCACAACACACTTTGAACCTGTTTAACAGTCAGTCTTTTACGATTGCCACATTTAAAAGTCACTCTGATCGGCGTCACTTAGTTGCAATAATCCAACTCTCAGCTATTGACCCTCCGGGTCGCTGGGAGTTGCAACTGCTTACGGCATTTTCCATGTCAAGTCCCCCGCCCAGAATCCGGGCGGCAGTTTAATCCGAAATTTTAGCCACATAAACTATTTTCTGGCATAAAAAAAAACACAAATAGATCACAAATATATCCATAATGCGCAAATAAAAACAACTTACATGATATGTTATGCTCGCATAATATTGATATTAATCCAAAGTTTCAAACACGTACACGGTTCTTTTAAATATATATGTTTTTGCAATGGAGTAATTCCGAAATATCGACAATTACAGGTATTGTGTTTGTAACGATGTATTAGGTTGATAAAACTCGATTTCATAGACATACGTGAGACATACATTTTTGACATTAAAAATGGGTTACAAAGAACTCTGAGCTGTACATATGTACTTATAAAAGCTCAGAGCATGCAAGAAGAACTAGGGCGTCACTTGTCTCCTTAACGCGCGAAATCAGAGAAACTGTCGGTGTCCTCAACCACTAAGCACGTGTTAATTATTCCACACACCATTGGATAGATCACATAACATGATACATTACTTTCACTGTACATGTACGCGGTCGCGTCGGTCAACACACTTGGACAGTCCGAAAGTTCAGAAACAATTTCCCACTCGTAATCCTTCAAAAGCAACCCAGCGTCACTTTTCTTCATGAATTTCCCATCAAGCATAATGTCCGTCACTACACGCCGTCTTCGTCACTACACTTCTCCTAATTGCCAACTGTTTATATTTCAAGTTTCAAGTAAATCGCTTCAGTAGATTTAGAGTAATGCTCCGGACAAAAATTTACTTTGAAATTAAATAAAGGGAGATAATAAAAAACTAAGGTAGGTAGAGTTATGGTTCTTAGTCACTGCACTTCTCCTACTTGCCATCAGTTTATATTTCAAGTTTCAAGTAAATCCATTCACACAAATTAGGGTATTCAGGTGCATATATTGTTTTTCATTGTGTTGTTGTATGTAACCAGGTGTCACAAGTACATCAGTGAAAAAAATATGCAAATCGGCCAAGAAATGTACAAGTTATGCTATTTTGAGCGTACCTTCGCGTGGAATTATTTGGTGACAAATAGAACAAAGGTTAATATAGAAGTAATCAATTTATAATAACTCCAACTGTTCTGTTATATTTCTTCTTATTGGCAGACTCCTGAAACAGTTCCCTGGATCCTTTTGATTTTAAAACCTGCTAATGGAACTTAATCTGTGTCACTAGTGCCTCACGAAACTTCACTCCCAGTTTCTCCTCCTTATCCTCTATCTCATCCGCTGTCCAAGGCCCTCCATATTTGGTGATTTCTCTACTGAGTGTAAAACTCACATTTTGACATTCTTCGCCTCTTTTGCCTCCTTTTTCTTTTTCTTCTCCATTAACTTCTCCTCAATTTTCTTTTCTAGCTTTTCCTTTCTTCTTTTGAACTATTCTTTTACACCTTTGCTCTGTTTTCTGGCACTTTCAAGGATTTCAGCCATGCTTTCGTCTGACAAGGATTTCAACCAAGCAAAGGGCTTGTTCTTTCAACACATGACCAAAACTTCAAGAGTGAGGGATGAAGCAGCTGGTTTTGTTATCAGAAGGTTGTCAAGAACGGTCATGTCTCTTTTTCGAAATTGTGTTAGTTTTTGGCACATTCTTCGCAGACCGTTTCAACTCTTCAGATGGATTTGCATACTCCCCTGCTGGCAACTGAGTCTTTGCCTGCCGCTCCAGGAGAATCAACAACATCGAGGACAACAGCTCTAGTGCCATGATTGTCAATGCGTCTTCTGTTGGGCTGCCTGATTCACCGAACAGTGACTCATACAGGCCAAATAAGTTTTTTGGGGGAAATATTACACATTATATGAAAAAACTGACTATATCAATGAAAAAAATGTACAAAGAACATGTGTTTTTGTGCTAATGACATGTTTCAATTTGTATCTGAAAAACAGTTTAGATACAATTATCATCCTAACTACATTTATACACACCTATGGGACTAAGGAATATAAATATATTATATTTCATGTGAATATGATAATATAAATGTGATTTTGAAGACAATAAAAGTGGGTGGGGTAAATGACAAATATAAAGAAAAAATGCCTAATGCGCATATTGATATATTTTGAGATATACGAGGCTTGTTAACTTGAATGTTTATTATTTGGATCTTTTTGATACTTTTAAGTGCATGCACATTGTTTTTAAACATAAAATTCATTTGTTTTTATTATAATAGTTAAAATAAAGATAAAAATAATTATCAGCAAAGGGTATACAATCTCTAACATTGAGCTCTAGTAGTATCAGGGGCTCACGCTGAATGATTCTAAGATTTTAATTGATAATGCTGATGATAATCTACATGTTTTGGGGTTAACCATTATTTTTGTACCCACGAAACTTATTGATCACATGATTTCTAAAGCCAAGATGTCTTCCAAGATGGCTGCCCATAAACCTATAAAATACTGTGTTTGCACAAATTGCATCAACAACATCTAGTAATTTCGACCGTTTTGGTTAGCTTGTTAATTTAAGGGATGTATACAATTATTATTAAAAAACCTGCAACAATTAAATTTTTAAATTAAATATATTACATGAGTATATTATATGAAAACATGATTAAATACACGTTAAATTGGTACACAATATGGTTGTTTTTGCATAGGACATTTTTCAAGTATTACCTGAAAAGCTTTTTTGAATGAAATTAACATGTCAACTGCATATATAAACCATAAAGAGACTTAGGAATACAATGATATATGATTTTATGTGAATATCATAAATTATTATTATATGCATGAAAATTAACGTGGATGGGACAAATGACAATCTGAAGAAAAAATGCCTAATGTTCATGTTGAGATATTTTAAGATAATTGATCATTTTTAAACTTGTTATGTTCACGGATATGGGGCCGTCCATAAAGTATGTCACGTTTTTTTATACCATTTTAACCCCCCCCCCCTCCCTTGTCACAAACTGTCACAAAATCATAGACTACCCCCCTCTAATGTACGTCACAAACTGACACTTTCGAACATATATTTTTTTATTAATAATACCTATTTCAAATTTAAGCTTAATCACAATTCACTATTAAAACGTATTGAATTTTCACTTAAAAGGATTTCACATTATTAAAATGACTTAAATACTAGACTAGTTAATTGTCAATTGTCACAGTTTTTCATTGAATAACATGTTTAATTCAAAAATGTTCAATGTGGACATCATCCATCCATGGTGAAGTAAAATGTTCATCCATAGTTATTACCGGCATCTATGATGTTTATCCATGTGTTAACCTCTAATAAAAACGAAATTATAATTTAGATTTTCTTTCAACCCTTTCCTGACTAAAAAATGGAACAGTCCAAAAATTATTTTGTCATTTACAAATGTTATCTGCGTGGAGGTTGTGCCTATTGAATAAGTCGGTCCGGCCAAGGTGCCTATTAAATACGCGAACATCACATTAAGGAGATACGCAATTTGTCTTATTTTGGCATAAAACTAATTCAAATGTTTCACAAATTTTTTGAAAATAATGTTTAAATTCTACTAAAAAAATATAAATAAATTAGAAATATTTTTTAAATAAATGTGTGACATCACACATGACCTGACCCCCCCCTCTCCCATGTCACAAACTGTCACACTGTGTTACACCCCCTCCCCCACCTGGAGCGTGACATACTTTATGGACGGCCCCAATATGGATTTATTTTCGTACTGATTAGTGCATATATATTGCATATAATTAGAATCTTATTCTACTAACTCATAACAGTATTATTAATAAAAATAGGAAAACAAGATCACAGAATTGTATGCACATAGCTTACGCATTAAAATCCCTCAAATGAAAATCACTGTTGTAAGATGTCAATTAAATTATCCAATAAAACAAATATTGTTATTTTTACACAAATAAAATCTGCTTTAGATGTGTTTTATGTATGCATGTATTTTTTATTTTTTCTTGGAGGGGATGAGGGTATAAAGTGTCAATGCTGTTTAATAAAACTGAAACACTGCATAATACACAATTGCGCGACAAACTCTTAGTCTACTAAATTATGAAGTTTCTATATTGTTCTTGTAACGTATAGGTACTTACTTTCCTTACTATGTGATTATAGGAAACATGTTGTATTCAATCAAGTTAGTAGATTAAATCTAATTAAGTTGAGCAACCAAACCAGTTGTGCGTGTGTGTTTGAAGTTTATGAAGTCCTTCCGCGCCTGAGGCTGAATACTGTGTGGACCCGGAGTTGGTTCCATAACTTTTACTAAATTAACTCACTAGACTGTTCTTTAAAAATCAAATAGGAAACTACTAATAAATTGTAAACAGCCATAAAGAGCTAGATGTAGTTAATGTGTACCTCGTATTTAGAAAGATTTAGAAGAAACACAAGTTTTACATCAAATCCGAACGGACATTATGATAATGCTCAGCAAGCGGTTAACACTGAATCTTTTAATGAAGAACAACACTTAGGGAGAATATATTTAAAATTTAATTACAGTTGTGAGACATAAAAATTGATGTTTGTTTTCACTAATCTGTCAGACCTTATATTTGTATGCGTCGTGAGTAAAAAGCGGTTATCGTGCCAGAGTCGTCAAAACATGCTGGTTGCGTCATACATGCACGGTTCATCGAGCGCATGTTAACGTTCCATTGTAACACAGATGCTCATCTACCACAGGGTCGATTATAGGTCTAAATGGTCGGCCAAAGGCATCAATCATATTTCGAAAAAAAAAAATGGATATTTTTAAATATTTCGTTAATTTCTGTCTGCAAGACCCATGTTGCAGGGATAGAAGTTGTTGAAAATGCTGCAATCTCTTGAAAGTGATAATGTTTCATAAGTTGTTTTTATTTTTATCAGATCGTTCTACAAATTTTAATTAGGCAATGGAATGCGATTCTACGAATATTTCTTTATACATTAATGTACAAAACCATACAATCACATTCAATATGGAAATGTGAAGCGTTTTTTTTTTGTTAAGTTATGACCTGGTTTAGTTCGTAGAATCAACATAGACATTGGTTTATTACCGACCTTCAAGATATCTTTGCATTTTCGAAAAGAGCGGGAGCCAATGCCAAGGTAGTGACGATAAGAACAGAAAACACAAATAAGTTATTCCATAATTATGCCGAACATACATACTTTCCATTAGAGTTTGAATAAACAATGCCCCCTCTCAGTCAATCCAAGTCAGCATCCTGAATAAAAAGACTGTTCAATATACAATCAATAACTGAATCCCGAATATTTTGAAAATATGTTATGCATCTGTTCTTAAATAAGACTGTTTATGACTAAATCATGCTACTTCTCTCTGCCACGAATAGTTTTATTTTTATCATAGAGTCAAACGTCATTCTTTCAATGAAGACCAATATTTAAGGCACATTTACCATATATTTCGTGTTTTTTTAAGTGGGGGAGGGGGTTAGGAGCTGATTTGCCCTATAATTACGTTTAAATTCATGTATAAACCTTGTGATATATATAGTCTATTGTTGAAAAGTTTTTGATAATAATGAAAGGTAACACAAAACTAACAATTTACTCAGCCAATGAAGTACGCGTTTTCTGGATCATCTTGTACACCGGCACAGATGTGACATGAGCATGTTTTTTTGTATTATTTACGGTATAAAAATGCCTCAATATATCGTTCTTACGGCTTTTTAAGTTGTGAGATCAAGATTTCTTGTTCAAGAAAATGAGTTAGTTAGTCGCGAGAACGACAGAGCTAACTCTTGGACACGCATTACAAGTTGTGAAAAAGATATAAATTGTTCCATCGAGGTATTAATGTGAGACAGCTAGACAGAACACCAGTAATTTGTTTAACATATGTATAAAAGGACTTATACAAGGAAAACTGTCATGACTCTGTACAGTGCTCCAGCTAGGCCTGAATGGAAGGGCGCCCCACCCTGCCCTTTTATTATTTATTTTTTTGGATATATGATAATTAATAAATCTCTTATTTCATTGTAATTAATGTATTCCTCATTGTATACATTTTATTTGAATGGTTTAATAATAATTGGAATAATATATTTTAACAATTATTTATAACATAAATTAATATGCTACAAGGCAATGATTTGCTAAATAGTGTTAGTTATCTCGAAGAAATAATCTTTACAAAATTTGCATTCTCAATTAACTACTCGAGAGTATTAATCTTTGTTATATAAAATACGCTTAATTAATTCCGTATTAAAACAAAGCGACATGGTTTTATCGACTGTATTTGAAAATGATTGTCTTGTTTATGCATACAATTTAATTAACTGCCGTTCGAACGAAGACGCCAGACATTGTGTAATGTTGTCTTTTCTTAACTATAATAAAGAATAAAGGTATTATCATTCTAGGCAGTGTTGGCAAAACACTTTGTTCGGAATACCTGTATGCCAAAAACATAATTGGCTTAAACATAATAAGTAGAACAAGTAGGATGATCTCAAACATGCAAATTTACCACAGTTAAAATTGACACGGGTGCCACCTCCGGTTATAAGCGCCACATCCGTAACACGGGCTAGTCTTTAGGAATAAATGCAAACATATCTAGTGGATCGACCAAAAACCACATTTTTTGTTGACGCTTCAAATTGTTTATTCTGATATAATAGGTGGGTTGCAATTTGAGATTGCTGTGCACTTAAAAAATAAATGAATCTTCGCTGAATCGCAAAACATTGACGGATATTACAAATAAGGTGCCATGTGATGAAAAATAAACAAGAACACTCTATTCATCTCATTGATTTCTGAATTATACAAAACAAATTCCCAAACTTAGCGAAACCTTGGAAGTATAATCGGCTTGTGTATTAAAACATCGGAAAAGAGAGGCGGCGCCGGTGATCAACGGCTTTCATTGTAATCCGAATGAGTTAATGCACACCATTGTTGTGTGTGATCAGCTGGACAGGATACGGTTGTTCAAAACTTTAAGATAAACGTCTGTTTAAATAAACTTCAGTCCCAACACATCATAAATTTAAAAGCAATGCTATTTTCAAATATTTTCAAATAATTACAGAAAACAAATTTGCTACCAATTAAAATGTATATTGAAGGGTTAACAAGTTAGTCACATTATATTACATTTCATCAAAAACCTTATTCGTTTAAAAAAAAATATGTTATAATGCTTAAATTAAAAAGCTTACCAAAACCGTGAAAATTATATTATGTTTGTGCCATTTGTGCCACAGTATTTCGTCTAGAGCTTAATGTGAGATTTATTATGCCCTTTGTTGAAGTTTTTTTTCTTTATTTTTACTATTTTAATTAAGAGAAATGCATTTTATGTTTAAAGACATTGTTCATGCCCTAAAAAGTATCAAAAATATCCAAATACATAAAAATAACAAGCCTCGTATATCTCAGAATATATCAATATGCACATAAGGCATTTTTTCTTTATATTTGTAATTTACCCCACCCACTTTTCTTGTCTTACAAATCACATTTATATTACCATATTTGCATGAAATATTTTATATTTATATTCCTTAGTCCCATAGGTGTGTATAAATGTAGGTAGGATGATAATTGTATCTAAACTGTTTTTCAGACACAAATTGAAACATGTCATAAGCACAAAAACACATGTTTTTGTACCTTTTTTCATTGATATAGTCAGTTTTTTCATACAATGTGTAATATTTCACCAAAAAACTTATTTGTTTAATAAGAATAATATGTTCTCAATTGCTTAAATTAAAAAGCTTACCAAAATCATGAAAAATATATGCTGTTTCTGTCATTTTCTAAAAAGCGGTATTTCCTATGTTTTCGGTCGGCCATATTGGCGGCAATCTTTGATTTAGACCCCGTGGGCATGAAATTGTTCTTGGGAACAAACATTTTCTTTTACCCAAGACAATGTAGAACATCATCAGCATATTTAAAAAAAGGTTCCAATCATGCTCCGCGGACCTCCGTTCCTACTAGACTATTATAGCCAGTGCAATGGTGCATTAATTGAAATCTTACCTTGGACTTTGATTTGTCACGATCCTTGTCTTTGGTCTTTGACTTCGAAATTGAGGTCGATTGAGCTGAAACAAGCAGATAGATAACTATATTCACCTAAAAGGCATACGAGGACAAATAATTTTAAAAACAAATATTTATACAAAATATATAAAATGTAAAAGAGAAAATAAACCCTAGAAATGCTGGTCGGTCATAAAATATGGGCCTATGCAATGCAATATTTGTTTAACTTAAATGCCATTTAAGGGGTAATACACATTATATTAAACATTTGGTGAAGATTCCAAAAAAGTGAATTAATCAGGGCAATAACTCTTAAGTGACTGGTGCAATTTCGCTGGCTATCAAATTGCGCCTCAATTTAATGTCAACAAACATTGGCAGAAAGATCAGTAAAGATTCCATAAAAACTGGATGAGTAAAAACGCAGAAACTGTTTAATAATCATTTTTGTTTAAACAAAGGGGAATTACTTTGAATGGCATTGTGCAAGGCTGGTTATCAAATTTGGCCTCCATTTATGTCAATAAATATTTCCATAAAGTTTGGTCGAGATAAGAGATAAAATGCAGAAGCTTTTCTTTATTACTAAATGGGACTCTGACGTTCCAGGCACACATTTCCTGTTTAATCAACTTTGTGTCTTCAAACATTTCCAGGAAGTTTGATGAAGACTTGATGAAAACTGTCTGAGTACGAGAGCGGAATGAGCGTATTTAGCAATTATTGTATAAATTAAGTGCAATAAATCTGATGAGCCAGGTGGGTATCGGGAATTGTATCACTTGGCTTTCATTGTATGTTAACAACAAATATTTCCAGAAAGTTTGGTGAAAATTCCATGAAAACACTACAACTTGGTGAGCTGAAAGCTTCATGCCAAAAAGTCAATAAGGTCACCCAACAAGAATGTTCCCATAAAACATCCAGTCAAGAAACAGGCTCATGTAATTGTTGATTTGTGATTACCAGTACATTTTAAGGACTTAACTACTTTATCGTTGTCAACTTTATCGTTGTTTAACACTGAGAAATATGGAATACCAATAGAGTAGAATAATTTTTTATTATGAAGATGCCAGTTTGAGGGTTGGGAATACTTTGGTGAAGATCGGATGAAAACTTATTGAATTAGAAAGTGGACACCATGCTAAATGTTTAAAATGCACTGATTGACCCCGTGACCTAGTTTTTGACCCGGCATACCCATGTTCATGTTGGTGAAGGTCGGATGAAAATTACTTGCATTTGAGAGCGGACACCATGCTGAATGTTAAAAATGCACTAAGTGACCCTGTGACCTAGTTTTTGACCCGGTGTAGCGGTCCATTTTTTTCCCCGGCCAGTTTATCCCAGGGCAAAAATTGGCCAAGGCCATTTTTTCCTCACGGAAAATTGGCCAAGGCCATTTTTTCCCCGGGGAAAGATTGGCCTAGGCCGTTTTTTACCCAGGGGAAAAATGGCCCAGGCTAATCATTCCCCCCCTTGGCTAACGCCCCCCCCCCTTCTTAAAGAATTAATTGCAACATGACTGTCGGCCATTTTTTCTCCCCTCGGCCAATCTTCCCCCCTCCCTTCTTAAGAATTTATGGCAAAATGACTCTTGGCCATTTTTTCTCTCCTTGGCAAAGTTTTCCCCCCTACTTAAAGAATTAATTGAAACAGGACTCTTAATCCATGTTCATTACTTGGCCTAGACATCATCTAGATACAACTTCTGACCAAGTTTGGTGAAGATAGAATGAAAACTACTTGAATTAGAGAGCGGACACCATGCTGAATGTTTAAAATGCACTAAGTGACCCCGTGACCTAGTTTTTGGCACGTCACGGCCAATTTTCGACCTTGGCCTAGAGATCATCTAGATACAACTTCTAAGCAAGTTTCATGAAGATCGGATGAAAACTACTTGAATAAGCGAGCGGACACCATGTTCAATATTTAAAACGCTCTAAGTGACCCCGTTACCTAGTTTTTGACCCGGCATGGCCCATCTTCGAACTTGGCCTAGACATCATCTAGATACAACTTCTGACCAAGTTTGTTGAAGATCGTATAAAAACAACTTGAATTCGATCTTGGCAGATCATCTAGATAAAATCAAGTTTGGTAAAGACCCGTCTGTAGATCTGCCATAGTGATTAGCACTTTTCTATGGAATTCTATAGAAAATGATATGGAATTCTATGGAAATCTATGGAATTTGATGGAATTCCATCCATTGGCCAATTTTCCATCTGAAGCTGTTATGGAATTCCATGGAATCTCACCTAATATTCCATGCTTTTCTACGGAATACATGGAAAACACTATGGAAAGTTGGACTTAGCCATTTATTTCAATGGAAATCAGATGGAAAATAACATAGACGTGTTCTTGAATGGAAATCGATGGAAAATAACTTTGAAATATTTTACTGGTTGTCTGAAATGTATTTGTAGTTTAATACATGTATGAATTTATTTGCATCATGTATTTTGTATTTAAAAGAAAATGCAATAAATATTATTATAAATTTGTTCTAGGAATTGGAACAGTTCTGGAACTGTTCCATATTTGTGTTCTAAAACGTATGTTCTGGAATTGTTCCAAAACAGTTTTTTAGAATAAATCCAGAACATTTGTGGAAAATGGCTTAGGACTGAAACTGTTCCAATAATATTCAAGAACCTTTATAGAACATTTCAAGGACAAAATAAGGTCAAGAAATTTCTAAAAATGATTTAAAATGTAGTTATAGAACACATCTAGAACTCTTTAAGAACCACTAAGTTCTACAAAAGTTCTAATGGGGAATAAGAACACATATAGAACACCTTACAATTACAACTAGCCAAATAGACTTCATAGTAGCGACAGCAGCAGCAGCAGTAGTAGTAGTAGTTGTAGAAGTAATAGCTGTATTAGTAGTAGTTGTTGTTGTTGTAGTAGGTGTTGTTGTTGTAGTAATTGATGCAGTAGCAGTAGCAGTTGTGTTTTTTTATATCAGTAGAGGTGGTGGTGGTAGTAGTAGTAGTAGAAGTAGATGTAGTAGCATTAACAGTTGCTGTAGCAATAGTAGTAGCAATAGTAGTAGCAGAAGTAGCAGTAGTAGCAGTTGTTGCAATAGTAGCAGTTGTTGCTGCCGCTGTTGCTGCTGTTGTTGTTGTTGTTGCTGCTGTTGTTGTTGCTGCTGTTATTGTTGCTGTTGGTGTTGTTGTTGCTGTAGTCATGATAAAGTAGTAGTTCTGCAGAAGTAGTAGTAGTAGTAGTAGTAGTAGTTACTTTCAAAGCAATTTCTACAAGTCAAAATTCCTTAACCCTGTCCAAGTGGTATACACACTGTTTTTTCTCAATATCAAACTCAGCCAGTCCAGGTTGTCAAATTACAATCTATCTGATAAGCCCAGTGTGTGCTGTTTATCAGATGTTGGGTATGTTTGCTGCAAATCTATTGGTTTATAACATATAACAGCCTTTTCTAATTGGCTGAATTCAATTACATAAAGTTTACCTGTTAGATTGAAACAATGGAATTAAGACATGGTTGACAATGTACTGGTTTAACTTGTTAGAATAAAGTTAAACAAATTTAACAAACAGTAGAGTTAATTAGTTTTTCCATTAACAACACTTTTCTTAAAATACATACGTCTTTATATCATTTGGAAAGTGACATGAAATGTTGTGAAAGAGTGATACATACAGTGTTTGAGCAGTCTGTCTAGGAATAGAACAACATCTGAAGGTTTGTGATTTTTATTATTTCTAAATATTTCTTTAAATTTAATCTTCTTATGCCATTATTGTAGACCTTTTTATGTGATATTTGAGGTTTTAGTATGGCAAATATTAGTTTAAAAGCAGCTGTCATCCAAATTTTCACTAAGTGGAGTTTGCAGCTTGAAAAAGGAAGTAATAAGACCTATGTGGAGAAATTAATAACGTTGAATGTAGTATCGGAAGTTTATCATGCATGGTTATGGAACTGAGGCTAAGGAAGTTTTGTACTGTGCATGTTAAGCACTCAATGCTCATTAATGGTGTCAATGTTTATTATTATCCCCCGCCATAGGTGGAAGAATATTGTTTTGGAGTTGTCCGTCCATCCTTACATCCGTCCGTCCTTCCATTCGTCCGTAGCCATATCTTGGAAGTGCTTTGGCGGATTTCATTGAAACTTGGTATGAGTATGTAAATGGATAAGAGGATGATGCATGCCAAAATGGCATTGTACACCATTAGTTAATAACAGAGTTATGGCCCTTTGTAGTCTTGAAAAAAATGCTTTTTTGTGTGTCCGAGGCCATATCCTGGAAGTGCTTTGGCGGATTTCATTGAACAAGTATATATATGGATAAGAGGATGATGCACGCCAAATGGCATTGTACACCATCTGTTAAAAACGGAGTTCTGGCCTTTTGTATCTTTAAAAAATGCTTTTTTGAGTGTCAAATATAATACTTTTGTGTCCAGAAGCATATTGGGGGGATATCAATTCAACGAATTTGCTTGTAAATAAAAAAATTAAACCAATGGAATTGTTTTTTAGGTTTCAGTGTGCATTTTCATACCAATAGAATTACACATCATTCTAATTATAGCAATAATAAATGTGTACTAATCATACCAACAAATTAAGTTATGCTTAGTGCTTTGCGATGTATTCATTACGTTTTTAGTTATCTTTCTAAAGACCATTTTACAGCTTAATATTTAAAACAATACTTTAATAACGTTCCCTATACATTTTCATTATGTGCTTTAATTACAATTGACCAGTTGATGGAAGATACTGCAGAGTTTGGCAGGGAAATAATCCAAGACAGCAAAGCGGCTCTTTAGGCGCATTTACCTAGAGGACTTACAGGGCCACAAATTCATGGTAAATATTGTCATGCCCTGGGCTAGATAAGTTATTTAATGTTAACCACCTGAAAGTATTTTGTCGTTTTGGAATCCAATATATTGGTCTAAGTCAGTTACACTTTTCTGGATCCTGGGATAACTTTAAAAGTTCTAAATATTCTTTCATGAAACTTGAAACATGAACAGATGGCAATAAGAACATTATGAACGTCATTTCATTTTGTTCATAATGCAAGAATTGTGGTTGCTATGGCAACTAATATATTTAAAAAACTTAAAATAGTGGAGTTTCACAGCTAGGGGACCATATTGCTTGGCAATCTCTTGTTATAGTTTGAATGTAAATAACTCTTTACTTTAGACATTTTAATGATTTTTATTCTGTAGAGCAGTATACAATGTACAAAAAGGACCCGGAGGCAATGACTAGTGTTCAATAATCTCAAAAGAAAAGGAAAATGGCAGTGGAAGACTTGGAAAAACATTTTTAAAACTAGCCTATGTGTTAAGCCTGGCAGTCTGTGGCTGGTGACATGTTTTATTTTTGGTTACTTCTTGTATAAAAAAGACCAGTTATTTATTTTGTGAATTGTATTTTGTGTTCGTTTTTTGTCTTAATTGAATTGTTTTTTTAAATTTAGGAATTTGAAACTTGGATAATTGAATAAAGTCCGTGTTCAACAGTACTGAGCAGAGTATAATAAATAACAAATTTACAACAGTTGTTAATTTGTTATGTATTATTATTAACTATGCTCAGTATTTGGATACTGGCTCTCTGCATGGGCATTTGTTTTCTAGAAAGTTGGTTTCAGACTTTAATATTTGAAGTTAATCTCGGAACTTTTCTAGAATTGTTCTGGAACACATCGACTAAAACTGAACTTCTGTTATCATACAGAAAGTGTTCTAGAATTATTAAGGAACAGTTGTAGAAGGTTAGAATTATATGGCGTTCTATGGAATTCCACGGCGTTCTATGGAATTCCACGGCATTCTATGGAATTCCACGGCGTCCTATGGAATTCCACGGCGTCCTATGGAATTCCACGGCGTTCTATGGAATTCCACGACATTATATGGAATTCTATACCAGATCAAGTTCCTCTTCTGTTTTGTTTTCACTTTTCCATTGATTGCATGGAATCGTATGGAAAGTTAGTGCCAATACTCCACGGAATTCCATGGAACAATTTCTATAGAATTCCATATGATTCTACGGCAGATCTACAGACGGGCATCGTATGAAAACTACTTGAATTAGAGAGCAGATACCATGATGAATGTTTAAAACGCACTTAGTAACAACATGACCTAGTTTTTGACCAGGCATGACCCATGTTCGAACTTGGCATAGACATCATCTAGGTACAACTTTTGTTCAAGTTTGGTGAAGATCGGATGAAAACTACTTCAATTAGAAAGCGGGCACCATGCTGAATGCAGGCTGTCAAGTGACCTTTTTTCAAAAAGTAGGAAAACATAGGAACTACTTTTGCAAAAAAAAGTAGGAAAAAAGTAGGAACTGTTCCCTCAAAAGTAGAAATACATAATACAAAATCTGTAGACACAGGTCCAGGAAACATAGCTTGAAACAGAGCAGGAGTGCCATCACATATTCTGTATGGATTACCACTTGAAGCTACCTTAAGGGCCTAGAGGATTTCAGCCTTTTGTCCCTGTTCCTTGTGTGATGGATGTACTTGCATACAGATAGATTTATACCCACCACCCTGAGAGCTGCTTGGCTTTGGAGCACTTCCAAACAAATGCTTTTGTGAATTATCATGCATGTATTTCATGTTTTCCTTGTGTATTTGTCCATCTGCATGCCTTATCAGTTGATTAGCACCAGAATTACTACACGAGATGGATTTCATGCAGACAGTACAATATCCTGCAAACTCATTGCCGGTATCTCTCTTGCACCACGATCCAAGTGTTTTTCCACTGTTGTCCAACTTCTCCATCCATGAAGGGTTAAACTTTGTTTTCCCACTAGGCATTTTAGCGCTTATGGTGTATCTATGATAATTAAGCTTCAAGAAAAGCCACCCTGTTAAAGAAGTATAATTAGATGTTGTTCATTTTGGTGTATCATCAAATAAGTGATTAGAGGTCTTCTGTGTATGGATATAAAAAGAGCACCGCATAACGGGTGCCACGCTCGGCTGCGGGTGCAGTTTTGAATAAATGAAAGCTTGACAGATATTTTTTTAGAAGTAACAGTGACCTTGAGCTTGACCTAGTGACCCAAAAAATGGGTGTGGCATGTAGAACTCATCAAGGTGCAGCTACATATGAAGATTCAAAGTTGTTGGTTGAAGCACTTTGATTTTAGAGCCAATGTTCAAAACCTTGACAAAATGTTAAGGTTTTAGCACGACGCGGAGCAGATTATGCAACTGGAGATAGGACCTTATCACCTAACATCTTTTATGACATCATTGATTGGTCAATGAAACAGTTGCACTACATTGTTTATTCCAGTTTCAAATAATGGTTTTTACATCATTGATGACGTCGCGGGAGTGTAATAATGCCGTTTAATACTTTTTACACTACGCTGCAACACCTTGAAGTTACCTCACTAGCTATGGCATCATCAGAAAATGTATCAGAGCATTTAGGCTCTGTGCATTTATCTTTAATTACTAAACATGATGTACCTATGATATCAATAGGACATAATATCCGTTGTCATGTTATACAGAATTAATTACATTATATTTGTAAATAATAAAAACTTGGCAAAGCATCAGTTTTATCTTTTTCAAATACAGTAACTTGTGCAATAAATTCCATATTACATAACCACTTATACAATACATGTATCTCTATATCTCTACATTCCAAACAGCAATATCATGTAAAAATGCATAAGGTTTGTTCAAATTGTTGTCAATGGAAACAAAATAAAACTGGAGTAAACAATGGGTTCCCTCGGCTCTTGCATCACTGGGAACTGTGTAAGCTAGTGAAGTCTGCAGTGTACAAAGCTAAGGAAGTAAACAAGGCACTATTGTTACTTAAAAAAACAACTTTTGTCAATAATTTAAAAAGTTACATAAGAAATAAATATCTATCCTTCCTGAAGAGGTGCTAGCAGACAGTCAGCATGGGTTGTCAGGTCTCATCTAGATGAACGCACCATAACAGGGATACAGTCATGCCATATATTCATTCATCCAGAAAGTTTACTAAACAAACTCTTTAAAAACTCTCCATTGAAAATTAAAAAATAGGAATAGTAGGAAGATTTGGTAAAAAATAGGAAAAAGTTAGATCATGATGAAAAAGTAGGAAAAAGTATGACCGCTTGACAGCCTGTGAATGTTTAAAACGCTTTACGTGACCCCGTGACCTAGTTTTTGACCCGGCATTATCCATCTTCGAACTTGGCCTAGACATCATCTAAATACAACTTTTGATCAAGTTAGGTGAAGCTCGGATGAAAAATACTTCAATTAGCGCGCGGACACCATGCTAAATCCTTGAACTGCACTAAATGACCCCGTGACCTAGCATTTACCCGGCATGATCCATATTCGAACTTGACCTAGATATTGTCTAGATACAACTTCTGACCAAGTTTGGTGAAGATCGGATGAAAACTATTTGAATTAGAGAGCGGACACAGCTGTGGACGCCGCCGTCCGCCCCAATCCGCCGCCGCCCGCACGCCGCCGCCGCGGCCAAGGGTGATCTTATAATACGTCCCATTTTGAAAACGGGCCTATAAAAATCAGATAAATTGCTGAAAATCCACAGGTTTTAACTAAAACAAGAGCTGTCAGAAGACAGCGCTCTCGACTATTCGAGTGCTTGACAGTAATACGTAAGCCATCATGGGGAAATTGTTCATATTCAATAAGGTCAAGGTAATATAGTCATATTCTATGTGGAAGAGGACCTTAATTGAAACATATTGATCACTTATGTTTTAAAGAAGTTGTACTATTTAGTATTTAGACAATTCTGAGATCAGGTATATTTTCCACAATCTATTGAACATGTGTAAAGACATGGTCGGTTGGAGGGTACTTCAAAAATAAAATAAATATTTGTGGTTTTTTTTTAACATGTTAAAAAAAATCTTTTTGGGTGGGGAGGTGAGGGGGGTTGGGGGGATGGAGAGGGGGGTATAATGTGCGTATGTGGTCATTTATTAGATGATATTTTAAAAATAAGAAACAAAAGAAAAAAAAACAAGGGCTTTTGTAAAACATGCATGCCCCCCATATGGGCTGTCAGTTGTAGTGGCAGCCATTGTGTGAATACGTTTTTTGTCACTGTGACCTTGACCTTTGACCTAGTGACCTGAAAATCAATAGGGGTCATCTGCCAGTCATGATCAATGTACCTATGAAGTTTCATGATCCTATGCCTAATTATTCTTCAGTAATCATCAGGAAACCATTTTACTGTTTCGAGTCACTGTGACCTTGACCTTTGACCTAGTGACCTGAAAATCGATAGAGGTCATCTGCCAGTCATGATCAATGTTCCTATGAAGTTTCATGATCCTAGGCGTAAGCATTCTTAAGTTATCATCCGGAAACCATATTACTGTTTCGAGTCACTGTGACCTTGACATTTGACCTAGTGACCTGAAAATCAATAGGGGTCATCTGCCAGTCATGATCAATGTACCTATGAAGTTTCATGATCCTAGGCGTTAGCATTCTTAAGTTATCATCCGGAAACCATTTTACTATTTCGAGTCACTGTGACCTTGACCTTTGACCTAGCGACCTGAAAATCAAGCCCTGTTTTCCCAGAACGAGGTCCCATGCCATGATGCCATGTGCCAGGCCCCTGTACTGATTGCCCCCTGATACTGAGTGATGAATGTGGCGATACTACTGCTGATTCTAACCATCATCCTCTTCATCCTCACCACCCTCCTCCTCCTCCTCTCCCTCCTGAAACAGGGTTTTCATCATGGTTTTTATTTTAGAAATTCTCAAGTTAACAGCATCAATATAATAATGTTTACTTATATATTTGCTGAACCAGCACAAGGGATATGAGCCTAATATCAGGAACATACTTAAGTCAATGTTCAGACTCAACTCAGAGTTAGTTTTTTTTTAAACATTTTATAAAAGGGTTTGATCATCATGCTTTATTTGGAGTTCACAGAAGTTTTTTATATTTAGTTTTGAGCCTGAATCAACCCTGAATTTGTGGAGGAATGTGTACATATTCTTATAGCCGAGATCTGAGATTGTTTTTGGGCTGACAATCATTTTGAATAATCAGTACATCCAGCTGAGCAGAAACTCATATCTCATGTTCTGAGTTGAGCTCAAAAATTGGTAATTTTCATGATACTGTGCCTTAAATTGATTACTGGTAAAATACGTACATAACAAAATGGTATGGGGTTCTCAGAAACTTGTTCTCATCTCTACAATCAGTGAGAGAGTTCAATAATTTCATCACATGCATACCAATTAGTTCTTGTCTAAACGGGATAAACCACTTCATCTCAACTTGTCAAAGTCTTCATAAAATTGTCAAATGCTTCAAAATGACTCGGTGCATAGAGAAAAGAAGATAACGACACAATCAGACATGTAAACACAATTTGTTGAAGTAGTTTTTGACTTCACTACCTGTTTTATATGATTGCAGTTTATGGTGTTTTCTTAACCCTTCAAAATTCAAATACACACTTTGAAGTGTTTGTATTTCCTTTGGCAATCAAATTAAATTGAAGACATTTTTTAATACTAGACTTAAGTTTTAAAGCCTTCATTTTCAACCTGAAGATACTGGTGAGCAGCACACAGCATGAAACCTGAACAGCCGGCAAGTAACATGGAGGTTTGGTTTTATGCTGGTTGCTTATAACCCTATTCACTTTGCAAGGGTTATATTCTGACAGAACAAAAATTGCATGGTGTTCTCAGAAACTTGTTTTCATCTCTACTGTCAGTGAGAGAGTTCAATAATTTCATCACATGCACACCAATTAGTTCTGTCTTGTGATCCTTTTTCAAACACTATATGTCTTTATCAGATAACAACTCCATCTTAACTTGCTCAAATCTTACCAAAATTTTCAAAACGCTTCAAAATGACTTTGTGCATGGATACTCATTAATGTGGAGTTTCAACCACAGTGCTCCAGCTAGGTCTAAATGGAAGGGCGCAGCACACTACCGACCCAATGACCCAATGACTCAATGTCCCACACTGCCCTTTTTTATCTGATCAAGTTTTGTTCAGCAAATTTTATTTGTAATTCCAATCAATTCTATGAATTGACATAAAACTAGAGGGCCATGGTGGCCCTGTATCGCTCCACTGTTTTTATGCGAAAAAGCGTGCAATGCGCATGGGTTGAAATGTACTTAAGCATGTGACTTTCTCTTTCTATCCATCGTCCCACTGGGCGCTTAAAGTTGGAAGGGTGAGCATTTTTATATATGGAAAACGTTACTACGGTGTTAACTAAACAGACTAAAAAGCCCGGGAATTGTCGCACAGGTCCTTTGCTTATAACGTAGGAACATTTATCTCTCCAAAATATATTGTCGTTCTTTCTATTTCACATATTTTTAGATGCTGAAGATCAAATCTACGCAAGTTCTACAAGATTAATGAAAGTTCCATCATTCAATCATGAATCTTTTTCCAAAATTCCAAAAAGTGTTTGTAGGTTTCAAAGTTTCTGTTACTTATATAGTTCATGACATATGCAAAATGCCTAATGACGTAGATCACCTGAACTTTACTTCATTCTTGAGGCATAAGTGAGTGTAGCAGGATTGTTAACGTGGTGAAGAAATTGTTTATTGTACAAAGAAGATATTTTCCCGAGGAAACATAAAGTTACGAGTTTTTCAGGTTCATGAGGTGCCGAAAGGCAGTAGGAATTATAACTTTGTAGAGGTTGTTTGTTAAACAAAGTAAATGTTTACGAGACAAAAAATTGAATTATAATTCATCAAGATGTTGCGATCATGGCAACACTACTTGCATATGGCTTGAGGTTTAAAGAGATATCATGAGACAAAGAGACAAACAATTAGCTTGACCTAACTTTCCTTTACTTTTTCCATCTGACGTTGGTTACCTGTCATGTTTGTTTTTGAAAATACATGGATTGCCATATATTGAAATAAGGTATCTGACCTATTCTCTGATAGGTTGCTAGTAATAGACTTAGCGGCAGTCATGTTATAAACAAGGGAATTGTTCACGGCATCGGTAGAATATACTTTTAATAGATACATCTTTTTTATGTTGGATTCTCCTTACTTTTTTGCTTCTGAATATTTAAATCACTTAATTTCAATGTAACAATTTGTTGTTAAGTTTATCTTGAACAAATATTTTTTGCAATCTGTTAATAAATCATAAAATGTCATTAAAAATTTTTTTGATAAATATTATAAAACAAGAATTTTGAGAATGTTAACATAAATGAATAATACTAACCATTTGGTGAAAACAAACAATACAATTTTTTTATAAAATGTTATATACGAACAAGGTTAATGTACTAAACATAAACAAACACACTTGAGTGTTCTTTTTGTGTTAATGATGTATTAAACTGAGTTAAATTAATATATTTAATTTGTTTACCTTTCAATATCTTGCATTTCACATCTTTAGTTCAATGCTATTTCAATTAACTGAACAGCGTGACAAACATAATAAAGCAGAATATGCATATGAAACTGATTATACACAGATCCACTATCATATAAATCAAATCATGTTTGTCTATTTCCATGTTTGAAAAATCCTCTTCTAAATTGTTTTACTTCGCGAGTAGACTCAACTCCAATTTGCAAACAGAAACACTGGTTTCCGTGACACAAATTCACTGTGCACATTTCTAAACAAAATATGTGTTTCTTGTATCTAAAACGTAGTCTTTTTCGTTGACAAACACATTTCATTATTCCTATCAAACTATATGATGTCAGTCGTTAATTCGATTGATATTTGTCATTTCAGTAATCTTAATTTTCACTTCACAACGGCGCCATTTTCATACGAAATACCAAATACATTTTAAGAAACCGATTTTAATTGGAAGATTGGGAAACGATCAGCCAATTATATCGTTCGTTTTAAAAATGCTTAGGAAGAATCTACCAGTGTAAAATGCGGAGAGATTTCGCGGGTCGCGGATATATTTAGCGTATTTTCATTTTTGTGACCCCCGGCACCGGACAAAAATATTTTGGGCCTTACATTGTCCACAACAAATTGCGAATTCAATGAAATACTGCCCTTCAGTATTATAATCTTTATTACCCGGTAATATAGTGAAGGTTTTGCCAGGTGTAGATTATCTGAGCCTTGTTCTGGGTAAACTGAATTTAATGCATGTGCATAGTGTTGTCATAGATTAGCCTGTGCAGTCTGCACATCTAAACGGTGACAACACTTTCTACCCAAACTAAAATTTTGTTTAGAAGAGACATCCTTTAAATGAAAACTTCTATAAACGCAGAAGGTATGGTCCATGGGTATTGCACAGGCTTATATGGGATGCCAATTTACTAACATGTAATATTAATCACAGTTTCCCAGAAAAAGGCAAAATTTAAGTGAAAGGCAAAGCAATACCCCAGGTTTTATCATTTTTTCGTTGTTACCAGATAGTTCTGTAGAGGGTTGGGCACTTCCCAGATAGTACTGTAGAGGGTTGGGCACTTCCCATATAGTACTGTAGAGGGTTGGGCCCTTACCAGATAGTACAGTAGAGGGTTGGGCCCTTACCAGATAGTTCTGTAGAGGGCTGGGTTCTTACCAGATAGTTCTGTAGAGGGTTGGGCCCTTACCAGATAGTACTGTAGAGTGTTGGGCCTTTACCAGATAGTACAGTAGAGGGTTGGGTTCTTACCAGATAGTTCTTTAGAGGGTTAGGTCCTTACCAGATAGTACTGTAGAGGGTTGGGCCGTTACCAGATAGTTCTGTAGAGGGTTGGGTCCTTACCAGATAGTTCTGTAGAGGGTTGGGCCCTTACCAGATAGTTCTGTAGAGGGTTGGGCCCTTACCAGATAGTTCTGTAGAGGGTTGGGCCCTTACCAGATAGTACTGTAGTTGGTTTGGCCCTTACCAGATAGTACTGTAGAGTGTTGGGAACTTACCAGATAGTACTGTAGTGGGTTGGGCTTTTTCCAGATAGTTCTGTAGAGGGTTGGGTCCTTACCAGATAGTTCTGTATAAGGTTGAGTTCTTACCAGATAGTTCTGTAGAGGGTTGGGCCCTTACCAGATAGTTCTGTAGAGGGTTGGGAACTTACCAGATAGTACACTGGATTGAATTTAAAGAACACTACCTTTGAACAACAGGAGGTGTGTTTGTCAGAAACAAAATGCCCCATACTGCGCTGCTTTGAAGCCATATATTTGACCTTTGACCTTGAAGGATGACCTTAAAAATGTGCAGCAACTTGAGATACACATGCATGCCAAATATCAGGTTGCTATCTTCAATGTTCCAAAAGTTATGGGCAATGTTAAAGTTTTCGAACGGACAGACAGACTAAAATTGGTTAAACATAGATGTAGCAGGTTGTCTCCCATTTAGCAGAATATTATTCTGATTCATGAATGTTACCAAACCATTTTATAAGCAGATTTATTTTGTAATGAATTATGTAGCAACTAACAAACAAGAGGGCCAAGATGGCCCTAGTTCGCTCACCTGAGAGGAGTCGGTTCATTCAATCTTTACCAAATGTCAAACTTGACGTAGATATTGTCCAGACAAACATCCTGGTCAAGTTTCATCATTATTTCATCTGCAAGTCATGATCAATGTACCTATGAAGTTTCATGATCCTAGGCGTAAGCATTCTTGAGTTATCATCCGGAAACCATTTTTCTAAGTTGAGTCACCGCAGGCTTTCTACTGCCTCTCCACAAAAAACTAGGGCAAAAGTAGGGGAAGATTTTAGCAAAAAGTAGGGCAAAGTAGGAGTTTTTACTGTTAAAAAGTAGGGCTAAAAAAGAAAATAATTACCATTTTTCAGCTGGAATTACCGTTAAATTGATACATATCCTAGTCCATCTGATGCTGTGAGAATGCCTTGTACTGCCCATCCTTGAAATACAGGCACCTGAAATTTGTATTTCTCATTTAGCATCCATTTACACAATGGAATAAAATAATGAACATAACATTCAAAACATACACTGTTAGTCTTATAAAGCAAAGTACAAAAGCCCTTAGTATTAACCCTTTCCTCCATGAATATGCACCAAACTTCACCCACTATGAATATATAAGTATTCTTGCACTAGTACTAAAACAAAGAATTTTCTAACCACAGGCAATATTGAAGAATTATTTTTTTTATTATAATTGTATAAGCAAAATATACTGTACTGCTTAAGTGCAACATAATTATAAGAAGGTATGATTGTCAAAATTTACAACCACAAAAAAATGCAGCAAGTCCATAAGTACATGGGTGAAAGTTGAACATTCCCAAAATACTGAAAACAAGGGACAAAATTGTCACAAAACCAGGTTTTCATTGTGAAAAAAAAATCTGATAAAGGGAGAAAACTCAAACTGAACTTTTGAAATGACCAAAAAAAATTAACCCCCTTTGTAAGTTTTTTTTTTTTTTTAAATCTATTTTTAGTCGTGGCGACCTTGACATTGGAGATATTGACGTGATTCTTTCGTGGGACACACCGTCCCATGATGGTGAACAAATGTGCCAAATGATTTTAAAATCTCACAATGAATGACATAGTTATGGCCAGGACAAGCTCATTTATGGCCATTTTTGACCTTTGAACTCAAAGTGTGACCTTGACCTTGGAGATATCGACGTAATTATTTCGCGCGACACACCGTCCAATGATGGTGAACAAATGTGCCAAATGATTTTAAAATCTGACGATGAACGACATAGTTATGGCTCGGACAAGCTCATTTATGGCCATTTTTGACCTTTGAACTCAAAGTGTGACCTTGACCTTGGAGATATCGACGTTATTATTTCGCGCGACACACCGTCCAATGATGGTGAACAAATGTGCCAAATGATTTTAAAATCTGACAATGAACGACATAGTTATGGCCCGGACAAGCTTATTCCTGCCAGCCCGCCAGCCAGCCCGCCAGCCAGCCAGCCCGCCAGCCAGCCCGCCCGCATTCGCCAATCTAATAACCAGTTTTTTCCTTCGGAAAACCTGGTTAATAAAATCTGATGGCCTGGGGGCCGATAAGGCCCCCAGTTGGTCCAGGGCAAGTGCCCTGGCCAGGGGTACAGAGGCCCCCGGAAGCTCCTGCATTTTAGCTTATTTGAAACAAACTACAAATGCCATGGTGTTAATCAAATTCTAATCAATTTATTAATTTTAAAGTAGATGTGTGTCCATAAGACACAGATGCCCCCACAATTTGGCTCTGTCACAAAGATTTCTATCGTTTGCTAAATTAGGGGCCATAACTCCGTATTTAGATATCTAATACACTTGCATCAAAATACTCAGGTATACAAGTTCTCATGCTGACAACTATTCACAGAAAGATGGCTCTTGCAGTTATGCTTTTGAGTTATGTGCGACACAAACTTTGGGCTATGGACAGCCAGATGAACGGACAGACAATGGCAAATCACCCCCTCCCTTTTTTGTGGGGTCATACAAAATTATTTGCGATTAATATGATAGTTAAGAAAAGCAAGCGTTACATATAAACTTAAATGTATTGTGTAAGAAAGGAAAGCAGAATCTGTAATTACGAATTTAACCCATAAGGTTTAAAACACAGCGTGGCAATTGTGGGTTCCCTCAGCTAGTAGCGTCATTGGGAAAAAAAGAAACTTGACAGAGTAAAGTCTAGATGAAGCGTACATCTGTCACCTCTATTTCAAGAAGCACATACTAGTATGTCATGATTAAATATAACATACGTTTATTTTCACAGTGTAAAAAGATACTATCTTACCTAAAGACCAGTATGTCTGTACTGACTAGCCAAGGAACCATGGTGCTTTCAAGGATGGACATCACCAGGTGATCCCCCAAAACATCTGAACTGTACTCATTACAAAAGATTCATAATGAATGGAAATCCTGCAAAATATCTAAAAAAGAATCATGTAAGCCTTCATTTTACTTTTTTTTATTATACTTGCAAAATGAAAAAGTAGGGATAATAGGGCTATTTTTGAAAAAAGTAGGGAAAAGTAGGGTTAAGAAAAAAAAGTAGGGAAAAGTAGGAAAAAGTAGGAAAAGTAGGGGCCAGTAGAAAGCCTGTCACCGTGACCTTGACAGCCATTGTGTGAATACGTTTTTTGGCACTGTGACCTTGACCTTTGACCTAATGACCTGATAATCAATAGGGGTCATCTGCGAGTCATGATCAATATACCTATGAAGTTGCATGAACCTAGGCATAAGCGTTGTTGAGTTATCATCCAGAAACCATTTTACTATTTCAGGTCACCGTGACCTTGAGCTTTGACCTAGTGACCTGAAAATCAATAGGGGTCATTTTCGAGTCATGATCAATGTACCTATGAAGTTTCATGATCCTAGACATAAGCGTTTTTGAGTTATCATCCGGAAACCATTTTACTATTTCGGGTCACCATGACCTTGACCTTTGACCTAGTGACCTGAAAATCAACAGGGGTCATCTACGAGTCATGATCAATGTACCTATGAAGTTTCATGATCATAGGCCTAAGCGTTCTTGAGATATCATCCCGAAACCATTTTACTATTTCGGGTCACCGTGACCTTGACCTTTGACCTAGTGACCTCAAAATTAATAGGGGTCATCTGCGAGTCATGATCAATCTACCCATGAAGTTTCATGATCCTAGGCGTATGCGTTCTTGAGTTATCATTCAAAAACCATTTTACTATTTCGGGTCACCGTGACCTTGACCTTTGACCTAGTGACCTCAAAATCAATAGGGGTCATCTGCGAGTCATGATCAATGTACCTATGAAGTTTCATGATCCTAGGCCAGGGGTTCTGAAATATGCTGTCCGAGTTGGCCGAGTCGTCAATTTACCCTTCCGGGCAAGCAGTTTTTGAAAGCTGGCTTGTCCGCGGACAAGTAAAATTTCCGTGGTAAAATTTGTTTCAAGAACGAAACTTCAATACTTTTCGGGAAAAAAAACGAAGTTTATATAAATAGCTTATGATTAATCTGCGGACTAGCACACTTTTTTAACTGGAGGTATGTTATTTTCCGATAATAATTATTTAATGTGGTAAACCAGTCCACGAGTATATATAGCAACAGCCAATCACGCATAAGAAAACAATTTTAATCAGGGATCTATGTCCCTGTTTTAATAGAGAAACCAGCACACATGTGTATAGCAACAGCCAATCACGCATAAGAATTTTAAGATAACACTTTTCGTACATTACAAATGGCCGCATACATGTTCTAACGACCTGCATTCGATTTTTATATAATAAAACCACTTCAACGTCTAGCCATGACGCTAATCAGACCAATGATAAAATCAGTTCGGCGTCGGAAAAGAAGAGAAAAGCCAAGTATGAATATGATGAACACACGACGCCAAGCGGAAACGAGAATTTTTTTAGTATTGGCTAATTGATTTTCCTTGGCTTGTAACGTTGCCGATGTGTGTAAATGTAAACTTCGTAAGGAGTTTCCTTTATTAGCGGATAATTATATACTTATAATTAACGGAGATTATTTTATTTCAAGTGAATTGTCTAGTCATGTTGAGATTATTAAATATCCGAGATGGTATCATGTTAGTCGAACTTGTTGACGCTCACAAATATTAAGCTACTTTTTATATTGGTAATATTTGGAGTTCCAAAGAATTTAGCCCACATAAAAAGTATCTCTAAATTCTTTGCGCGTCTTATAAATAAGACTAGTATCATGTGTGACTTAAACGTGATCTTATTATATGCACATCTTGCTTGTATTTTTTGTTCAATTTTCTAGTTAACTATGTTTATAATTTAAAATAGAAGTTAACAAAAGTGTATGCTTGTATTATTTGCTTAATTAGTATGACCTTTTCCTTTATCTATCTTAAAAGTACGGACAAGTACTTCTTTGGTACGGACAAGTGAATTTGTGGGTCCAACTTGTCCGTGGACAATTAGACTCTTAAAATATTTCAGAACCCCTGTAGGCCCAAGCGTTCTTGAGTTATCGTCTGACAACCACCTGGTGGACGGACCGACCGACAGACCGACAGACATGAGCAAAGCAATATACCCCCTCTTCTTCGAAGGGGGGCATAAAAAGGCTATGTGCAAACAGCGTAAAACCAGAACAGCCTGCGAGTAACTCATCAGTATCTAAGGGTGTGAAATGAGACCTTTAGAATTTGAATCTAGTAAGAAAAGTCTGTAATTAAATGTATCTTTCTAAGGGACTGTGTCAAAGTGCGTTTCTAAGTGGTAAAGGGTTAAATGTAACAGTTTAAATCTCATTTAAAGAAGCATTTTAATGTGAATAGAAGAAAATGATTAATAACTCAGGGTTGTTGTTTTTGAGTCATCTGAGAAATGGACTCTTCATAGTCTTGATAGCCATATATCAATATTAATACTGGCTCTTTATGTTTCTTGTAGTAAGTTTTGAAAACAATGAAATTTTTAGAAACTGTAAAACTGAACAGATTTATTCATGTTTATGTAGTATACTAAATTGATACATTGAATGGAAAAGTTGTTTTTTGTTAAAATGCAATATTATGATATGTACAAGGAAGAGGAAGGAATGCAAAAATGTTAAAGATAATTCATCCATACATGAAAAGTAAACGCCTGGAAAAAAAATACAGATAAACATAAACAACTAGAAACTGCGTGGATCGAGTTTTATTACCGCAATTCATTTATATTTGCTTGCATAAAATTGTGTAGTTTGCAAAAGTGACTTTTTGGTGGACATGAAAATTTGTAGATGTCTGATTTTGGAGAAAAAACGACAGGAATTTGAATTATCGAATGTGTTTGTGTTAAACTTGTGGATCAGTCAACCCATGTACATTTAATACATGAACACTAATTTCCAAAGAATAATAATGATCTTTCAGTGCTACTTACTTCCTTTCCGACGTAGCTCTTAGCTGGAAAGTTGGAGAAGACAACCTTCTCCGCTGGAACCAACGTAGGCTTGAATTTGAGGAAGTATGCAACGTACGCCATAATGCTGATATGGTCAACTTCAGGGTCGCACAGCTCTTTGGCTCCGAGAATCTGCTCAATGTGGAGTACGCGAGCCACGTCCAGCGCTGAAGAAAAATGGTTGTAACGTATGAACCTATGAAAATATGGGGCTTCTAATCCATGTGCGGGAAATGTTATCTCAGATAAGCCTGTGCAGGGACAACATTTTCTGCCTACACTGGATTGAATTTAAAGAACACTACCTTTGAACAACAAGAGGTGTGTTTGTCAGAAACACAATGCCCTATACTGTGCCGCTTTGAAAACATATATTTGACCTTTGACCTTAAAGAATGACCTGAAAAATGTGCAGCAACTTGAGATACACATGCATGCCAAATATCAGCACCCGATTGTATAAACAGTTAAACCGGCGGTTAAACACATACCAGCGGTTAAAAGTCAGTAACTTGTTGGTTACTGGTCGGTAAGCGTTTGTATAAAATTTGGTTAGTTAAACCGATCGGTTAAAACCCAGTTAAAACATAACCTGCTTCCCTAGGTGGGTAAGTACAAGTAACCGAGAGGTAACCTACACAAAATGGCTGCTGCGCGCGACATTATAAAAGCTAACCATCGACGACCTTCACAATTTGGACGAGTAAACAACAAATTGCAGCGACTGACACTTTATTTGACTTAATTTACAGGGTAATACGATTTCCGACTTCGGACGACAAATTTAAGGACGCACAGAACGTGTTTTTATATTCTGTTATGGGTATGCCGTATGTGATCCGATGCATCAACGGCGCCCATGTTAAAATCATTTCTCCGAGAACAGGGAACGACAAAAGTACAAACAAAAAACAAAACTCGTTTGAACTAGTATCTTACCTTTAATAATCCTTTAAAATCCATAAATAATCCATTTAATTCAATAATTGACGATTTTGCATCTAGGGTCTTTAATAATTATTTTAGCATAGTTAAATAAAGACCCTTATGCCATCCTATCACTAGTCTATATTCAAATGAGTTTAATAACTCAATAAACTTTCTTCTTCGTCGCATGTACTCTATGTACATTACTGCTGTTAAAATTAGCCGGAGCAGTTTATCAAATGAGCCTTGTTCTGAGAAAATTGGGCTTAATGCATGTGCATAAAGTGTCATCCCAGATTAGCCTGTGCAGTACGCACAGGCTAATCAGGGACGACACTTTCCGCCTAAACTTGATTTTCGATAAGGAGGGACTTCCTGCAAACTAAAAATACCAGAAAAGCGGAAAGTGTCGTCCCTGAATAGCCTTAGTGGACTGCACAGTCTAATTTGGGACGACATTTTACGCACATGCATTAAGCCAAGATTTCTCAGAACGGGGTTCAAATAATAGCCGTTGGTGAACTCAGTTGCATTTGCAGATTTCTGCATACAAAGATATATTTAAACTTGAACAATGTGTTTAATTTGTCTATGGTAAATTCTCTTATTGTACAAGAGAATAATTTAATATGTTAATAAACAAAGAATGGAAAACATCCCATTACACAACAGATAAATGAATGCATTATACCCGTGTACAAAATGGGACATTCCGAATTCCAGTGCGGTGCTATTTTTAACATCTTATACTTTACACATCTCTATGCCTAACGTGAATTAAATCGGAAAGCAAATAGTGCAGATTTTTTATGAATTGTGCGATATTTGTATGGCTTGTTGCACATTCTAAAATGTACAAGTATATGCACGGATTATAAACAATGCACATTGAACAAAATAAGGAAAATGTGATAAATTGACAATTCAAATGTCATTATGCAGTACATTTACATGTGAAATAAGTCGCGTTTATAATAAATCGTCAAAAAGACTCCCACTTTTCTCAACTGCAATATGCAATATTGGACTACAGACAGAGTGATTTTCTGATGTAATTTTAAGTTAATGATATACTCAGCTTGTGCTTTGAATGTGTAAAAACCGTTATTTTGCGAAAGATATTATTTCCCGTATTATTTTATAACGCAGTCATGAAAACGGGATATAAGACAAATTAAAAGAATAGGCTAGCATGTTACGACGACCATGTATATGCATACTTTTTATGTTACATCTAGAACAACTAGAAGAATAGACGTCTTTGTAAGCACTCTCTTGCAGTTTGGAAGCACCAGGGATTCCGCTAATGATGCAAATCCCGACATCATTATCAATTTGTCCCTGGTCATTTTGATGAACTCATAGTTAAAATGTACACTTTATTTTATTGTGAATTCATTTGTAAATGAATTTGATAAAAAATAATACATGTCGCTGTTAAATAGCGTGACACTTTGCGCGAAAATTACGTCATTAGAAATGCATTGTGGGAATGTTTGGTAAAAGTTACCGGTGGTTAAATTCCACTATGCGCGGTTAGGTTACTTTGCGGTATATCGTATTTATACAATCGAGTTACCTTGAAGGTTACTAAACCTGAATAACCGCAAACTTACCGAGGTTTGAATGTTACCGAGCGGTAACTTTAACCAGCGTTTATACACTCGGGTGCAGGTTGCTATCTTCAATGTTCCAAAAGTTATGGGCAATGTTAAAGTTTTCGAACGGACAGACAGACTAAAATTGGTTAAACATAGATGTAGCAGGTTGTCTCCCATTTAGCAGAATATTATTCTGATTCATGAATGTTACCAAACCATTTTAAAAGCAGATTTGTTTTGTAATGAATTATGTAGTAACTAACAAAAAAATAAACAAGAGAGAAGGAATAACAAATCAGCATACATGAAATAGAGTGAAGCGTGTATTTGCCATATGCGGCCAGCGTTGCTCCAGAGCAGCCTGCGCAGTCATGCAAGGTCTCGTGGTCTCATTGGCGTACAGTGTAGCTCCTGGCAAGACCAAACGAATGCGTTAATTGGTTTCGAGCTACATATGTCGAATAAGACCCATTTTCGCATGACGCGGATCAAATAATACTCAGTACGTTTGTGTACTCGAATAAAGCCAATGCCATAGTTAAGTATAGCACATCACTTTTGTGTTATCGCAACTTCGAAAGTCAACTATTATAAATATAAATAAGTTGCATTTATATATCATCATGATAGTTCTCCTGTTCCTTTTCCTAATTATCCTCAATTTCAGCAGTGTCATGATTATCAATATCACCATCATTAGCAGCAGTACCAACATCAGCAGCAGTACCAGCATCAGTGGCATGTCACTGCATTTCAGTATTATTTTAACCACAATTGCATCATACTCCTGTGATCAATATCATACTATTGCGTAATTTAATCAAAGTACTGACAGTACTGGTGTGACGATGCTTTTGAAGAGGATTGATATAAAAGCATCTATTTAAGTTTATCTACATCACCACAATTGTGTATGTGGGTACGAACATTTTGGGTAGGAAAAAAAATGGGTAGGAAAAATTTTTTGGGTAAGAGCAAAAATTTGGGTACGAAAATAAATTGGGAACGAAAAATGTAGGGTAGGAAAAAAAATTGGGGGTACGAGGAAGTAGTATCCGTGGGGAACTTGATCCATTCAGTGAAACTGGGAGGCGGGTTACAGTCTCGATCAAATATAACAAGACACATCTTTAAAAAGATATTCGACGTGTATTTTCTGTACCACTAATCTTAAAAAAAACGTTCTGTTACAGTTATACGTTTGTGGGTTATAACATTACGTTTCAGCATATAAATTCAAAACTTGACATGCTCTTTAATTACACCATGCTCTTTAATTTCACATGTATATCATACCAAACTTTATATTTCGTTGTTTCCTTTCCTAAGTTAATGATGCTATGTGTACGGACGTGATTTCGAATGCCCATATGCATGAACATATATTTTTTTCTCTTTTGATTATTGTTTTTTTTCTTTCTCTAATTCAATAAGCTTAGGCATGTTTGTTCGTTAAGTACGCCAATAATTTCATGATGATTCCCGAAAGTAGGTATGAGCACATAGTCGTAAGAGCACGTGAATACGTGAGTTCGCCCATGAACAAATGGTAAGGTTAACTAAATGTCCGCGATATGACCTTATATGTGTTTAAAACAGCAAACATATCCAACAAACGAATGAATTATCAAACATAGTATGTGCACTGATGTGGCTCTGTAATTTCTGTTTTAAAAGTTTATTAAATATGCAAAATGAGAAAGCAACAAGAGCGAGTTTCACAGATGTTATTTGGCTATTATGCTGTTTATATACCATAGTCGCTACAACGTTTACAAATGGCAGGTTCGAAATAATTCGTTTTATTTATTCTTATGATCGCGTTGAAAGTTAATTATACACGTTTTAATTCGCAATTTATTAACTGAATCGCGACAAATGTCAAATACAATACAGACAATGCATAGTTGTTTCATTGATCTATAAACATATAATGGATTTAATATAACTGATTTTAAATTAACGTTTTCAAACTATTATTAAATCTTTTTCCCAGAATATGCTGTCCTATTTATAGCTGAGCTTCCTATACCTTTATCAATGATAATCAGCGAGGTACGCCGATTAGAAAATTCGAGCTATCTTAATCGGACTGGCTCGGTCTTTTACATAGGTTGCCATTGTGAAGAATGTTTTCATGGTATGATAACTTAAACGAGTTGCTTCGCAGCATCGTCAAAAAGGGACGTGTTCGCAGATGTTCACATTATTGGAAGTGTGTCATTAAAAGCCTTTAATAGCTAGATTTGAACAGGTGCTACAAAGCTCCGATATAAAAACAAAGACACAATTTATAAACAAAAATCAATGAAAAGTATCTGCTTAACGAAAACCCAGTGTATGTTGAAATTTCGTCCCTGATAAGCCTTTGCGGACTGCGCAGGCTAAACTTGGGCGACACTGTACGCACATGCCTGGTTTTCTCACAACGCACAAGTAATTAGGTTGCAAGACAATCAACAAGACAGAGAATATTTGCATATACATGTTATTGTTTATAATCGTCAAAGACCTATAAAATACATATTGTATAGGTCTTTGTAAACGTATACGTTTTTCGGATGTTTTTATTTATTTATGTGGTACAAAGACAGTCGGTTGACCGGTTAACCGCTCGAATATCGAAACAGGTTAACCGGTTACGGATTTGCCTAGGTTTGCCATCCCTAAAATAAATACATAATTGAATAAATACATAAATACATAAAAAAATACATAAATGATTGAATGAAACCCTGTTCTGTTTAAAATTATTGTTTATTGCATTTAATTGGTATTGCATACCTAAATCTAATTAAACTACAAACAAATCCATAGGGTTTTCAAAATTATGAATCTAGTTGCAATAATACAACTCCCAGCTATTTGACTCTCCTTGTCGCTGGGAGCTGTACGTATGTACTTATAAAAACTCAGAGCATTCAAGAAGAACTTATTATGAATCTATTGTACATTTCACAGGTTATACAAATAAACCCGCAGTAACAAGATTCACTTCAGTACGTAATATATTTAATCTTAAATTATTCCAAATTCCTGGAATAAAAAATATATTTATAACCAATATTTCAATTTCTGTATTGGGTTTAAGACCCAAAAGGCGTTTTTCTTTGATTATTTTTAATAAATAATCGAGATCGAGATACCGTAGCCTAATCCCTTTTCATTCTTTATCTATAAATAGACTATATATTTATAGATCTTTGAGCAAGGTTATCTAGAGGCTAACCCCATACCAAATGGTAGAATGGTAATACCATTGCCTGTACTTTCCATACAGCGTATACCTAAATAACTGGAGTGTACATTATCTTTCAAATCATTGAATCATAACCTAAAGCCTCTTGAACCGCGCTGAGTATGCGGATACTTTGATAACAGATGGCACTTCGATACCAGATAACAACAAAAGCCACGCGCGAGAGGTAAGTTCATCAGTGTTTGTTCGGCGTAGCTGTTTAACGTCACTTTTGACCTTACCTGACCTTTCCCGCGGCTAGACACGAATGAATACACTTCATTTATTCCATTGGCTGATTTGAGAATACCACCAGAACATTGGAAACATGAACGCGTCTTTGTAACACTGTTATACTGCGTGTTCAGCATGAAACAATTTTATCTCTAATGAAAAGGCTTGATAGATAGAACAGTTTTACGCTCAACTCTTGTCATCAATTCAGTGTGTGCGTGCACCTTTTATTTTCAGAGGATTGCAAGCGCCAGAGCGTTTGTACTTAAAGGCTATGTTCTCATATTTAGTAATTACTTCCATATTCCTGTCTGTGTACTAGTATATTTAAGTTCATACAAATATCGTTTTTCCCTATCCTGATATTCGTTTTGGACAAACCATTTAAAATTGTTTTCGAAATTGAACATTTAACATGTAAAAGTATACAGTTTTAAACAAGCCGTCGTTCCGGCAGTGAAAGCGTGGCATCACTTTAATACATTGCATTCCAACCCTCAAGGTATCAGGGTCAGTTCGCGGCCAGTAAAATAATCGTTATATAATATAGACGCTATCGCGTGAACTAGGTGAACTGGAATTGTCTTTAGACCAGAAATATGTTAAATGAAGATATTCAGCGATATAATTATGGTATGTCAATAATAGATTCTTAACGTGTTTTCAACAATACCATGATAAATATTATTTTTGATTGACAGGGGGGCACGCGTATACGGGAGCTTACCGCGTTTAAGTGAGAAAGTTGTTGCAAAACTTCAAAGATGGCGTCGTTTCAGTGTTTTTCGTGAAGGAGTAGCGGATATTTTCACCCGGTAAGCCAGTTTATTTTTATATTTCTTTTAAATGAATAAGCCCTTTCGGCTCTACGGTGTTTGTGATCCCCTCGGTTTTTTGTTTCAAAACCATAGACGTCGGAATAAAAAAGTTATTGAAGCAAAACCGTCGACAAATTTGTTGTTTAATTTCTTGACCTTCGAAATGTTGGATGTTCGAATATCATTTTCTCTCATAATAAACAGTATCTGTGCATGTGTACAGTAAAATATAACATAAATCACGAATATTTTATTATCTCGACGCGTTGTTATGTCTATTAATTCATTTAATGCCGAATTATAACGGGTTAACCCCCATTTTTGGAACTAAACTTCCTTTTAAGCAGATTTTGGGACCTGACTTCCAAATAATAAACAGCTCTTTCCCATGTCACAAGGTTTTATGCGAAATAACTTTCGTGAATGAATTCCGCATTGGTGCGAATGTCTTGGTAAACATTTTCACTTGAAGAAATCAAGAGTTTTCTTTTTTCTATTAATTGTTTTATTATTAATTTGTATTATTATATGTTTTATCGCGTACTTAACGCTAACATTTAGTGTGTGTAATATAAGACATTCGACGGTATTATAAACACAGTGTAACTTTTACCTGTTTATTTTAACACATATGGACATACTTATGTTTGAATATGCATCCAAAGGAATACTATGCTTACTATTTCCAGATATCTAGACGCCAGTTATATATGTTGAGGATGCCAAGATTTAAAAAGACGGCGTAACGAAGTGTGTACCGCTCTAGAATGCGATAGGTACATGAAAACCCTCCAATCAAACAAAAATATTACGTCGAAGTACCTTGCCAAACAATCACATATACGTGCAATAAAAGTGTAATGAAAAACAGAAGAGGGTAAAGCCGGTTTGATACTAGTATAAGGTTGATGTAACCAAATACTGCCATTGTTGCGATTATGAATACATGGAGCAATTTGGAATACTAGTACCTGACATCTGCTTAGAAGATGCATATCGGTGGATGTTTTTTTTATGATACTTAAATATGAATTGTTTATTTAATACAATGACATTTGACGCGTTTTACCATGACGATACTGATACATGTATGTGACTTTGATGTGACACATTTTGGACGACCTTCGTTTAAAGGGGCCTTTTCACAGATTTTGGCATTGTTTAACTTATTCATTAAATGCTTTATATTGATAAATGAAAACATTGGATCGTAAAAGCTCCAGTAAATAATCAAGAATAAAATTTAAAAAAAGGAAAAGAACATTGCCCGGAGCAGGTTTCGAACCGGCGACCCCTGGAGTCCTGCCAGAGTCCTGAAGTAAAAACGCTTTAGCCTACTGAGCTATTCCGCCGAGTCCACATACGTGACGTATTTTATACCTTATATAAGCAATCTTCGTAGTTGCACAAAATTTAACGACAAAAACAGAACTCTCCAAATTATTCAATCGTTTCGCGTTGCAACGCTTTATAATTTTTAGGTTTTAAAATCGTCAAAAGATGCATATAATGGCTATATTGAAGCATGGTAAATGTTCAGTATTACTGTTTCCTCACTTATATCATAACTAAAACGAAAATTTGCGAATCTGAAACAACTTTTTTCAATTTTGTCAATTTACCAAAGCGTGAAAAGATCCCTTTAAACCAGTTCTGAGTTGGTCACTATATTATAATCGCAAAAGTGAATTTGTAGTGGATAGAAAGATTTGTGCAAATGCAATACACGATATGATTTCAGTAGAAAGTGATCAATATAATTTTTATACATGTATGTTTTTTTTCTCTTTTATATCTATGTGAATAAATATTATTTATGACTGTTGTATTGAGGGAATACAGTATTGGTTCACTTAGAAAGATTATTTCGTGTGTTCCAAACATTGCCTTCTAATCGTTAGTAATGTTAATATGTCAAATGCATAACGAATTAAATCCGACCCAAATCTTTTTTTATCATGAATTTAAGTGCTGAATACAATTGAAAATTTATGCAGAGACATCGTAGGAAGAAATGACGTAACACAGATAATGGTTTATTTTCATAACAAATTGAGAAACTAGCATCATGACATATACGGAATAAAACGTGTAAGTAAGTAGCATTCATAGCAATTATATGTCAGACGTGTCTATCTAGACTTTATAAATAAAACAAAAACACTACAAACATCAGCTGTTCATGTTTTGTTATGTTCGTGTTTTTTATTTGCTGTTTTAGTCTGGCTCTGTTGAAGGATTCTTTCTTGCATATTCTACATTTAAACTCATGTGGTCCATGAATGGGGCATGATATCTCAATCCTCCCCTGATGTAAAATTCCTCATTACATATACTGCAACGAAAGATGCACTTATTTTCGCCCTTTAACCTTCATCATCTGAAAAGACAGTAAAAGAATGGTTAAAAAAGTTCATAGCAGAATAAGGTCGACACGTCATAAAATACATGGAATTAATTATAATATTACTGACAGATAAACGTTCTATTATCTCGTACATCAGCCACCACACAACCCATCTTCTTGAAAATGGGTGAATTGATTCAATTGGTCGGCAGGTTTTTCGAACAGCATTATTATTATTTTACAGTAAGTAACGTGATTAAGAAAACACTTATATTGCACCACGTAGCATGCTATAAAACTATAATATTGAAGTACACATATACACTTTATTTAAGATGGGTAGGTATATCATGTCAAGCTCTTTTACATATGAAAGAGCTGTTTGTCATTTGAAAGTCAGGTCCCAAAATGTGCTTAAAAGGAAGTCAGTTCCAAATAAGGGGGTTAAACCAATAATGTTTGCCAATAAATTAATTATCAGTGATAAAACGGCGTCGGTAAAATGAAATAATCATGATTTTATGTATATTTTACTGTTCACGTGTGTCAATACTGTGTATTATAAGAGAAAATGATATGTGTACATCCAATTTCTCGAACGTCCCGTAAGTAGACGGTTTTCCTTCAATAACTTTTTTATCCCGACGTCTACGATCTTAAAACAAAAAACCGAGGGAAGCACACACACCGGAGAGCCGAAACGGCGTATTCATTTAAAATAAGTATAAATACAAAGGGGCTTACCGGGTAAAAATATCCTCCCTTCCTTTAAGAAAATCCAACAAACGACGCCATCTTTGAAGTTTTGCAACAACTTCCTCACTTAAACGCGGAAGCTCCTGTATACGCGTGCACCCTGGATTAATTTAACAAGAAATACTCCACCATATTGACTTATGTATTAAGCATGAGCGCGAAGATTCTCGACACTATTAATAATCGGATCAAAAAGCAATGCCCGACAAACCACTAAAACAGGTTTGTTCGAAGAACGCGCGTATAAATGTTTAAAATATGTACGGATACTTCGCGTGTGGCCGGTTGACTCGTATGTTTTAATTTCACTTCTATTCTTCTTTTGGTTTTCTGTTTTGTATCTATAGGTTTATGACCAGCAATATGTAATAATGTAAAATAAGTCGCGAAAACTCCGCGTAACATCCCGCACTGCGTGTAATGCAGCTAAGAACTGCAAAGAAAAAGACATTCGCTATCTTTGATCTCAATCATTGAACTCTTTACCTTTCACCAAATCCAACCATAATCAACGCAGTATATCTTTTTTAAAAGATATTTCTTGTTTTCAATAATTCCATGACAAGAACAAGTTTTGATTATTAAGAATTATTCCACCATAGCGACCAATTTATTAAGCATGAGCGCGATGATTCACGATACTATAACAATCAAATCAAATAACTATGTCCGGAAAACTACTACAACATGTCTGTTCGAAGAACGCGCTTATTAATATTTCAAATATGTACGGTTGATGTGTGTGAGAGCCATATATTTTCTCGTTTATTTTCATTTAAATTCCATTCTCCTTGTGTATTTCTGTTCTATATCTATAGATATATGGTTAATAATATCTAATATTGAATGCGAAATAAACCACGAACTCTGGCGCAACGTAATTGATTTGCATGTGATTCTGCTAAGAACTGTTCAGAAAGAGGCATTTACTGTCTCATTGATATAACTCTTTATCTTTCATCAACCACAACCACAATCAACGCCGTATATCTTTTTTAATGATATTTCTTGTTAAAGTTAAACTTGAACTGCTTGAACAGTTGTATCCGTTTGTCTTAAATGCGCTCACTGGATTGCTCTGTTATAGTTCTAGACAGAAAATGATTTAATTAAATGTAAGCTTTTTACCAGTTCAATCAAATATTTAATGTATCAGTACGCAGAATGAGTGGACTCCATGACGGTCGAATGTGGATGCAGCTATGAGCCTCGTTCTGGGAAAACTGGGTTTAATGCACAACACTTTCTGCTTACACTGGATATAAATATAAAAAGAGAACCCCTTTAAAAGCTAAATTCCATAACAGCGGGAATTCTGTTCCTGATTTTCCTTTGCTTTTTGTGAAATATGAGTACTCATAAAAAACGCATTTCCGGATTGGTGACCACAAACCAAGCCTAAAAGTGTGGTAATTAAAGCCGGACACCCAGCTGAGTGGCGGGTGTACAAACCACTGTGCTAACTGGGCAGCTTTACAAACATCTTATTTTTTCCCAACTGGTCCTCACATAATGCAGCACCAGACGCGGCAGGACCCCATAACCTTCGAAATTCATACATATAAGATACCTGCAGCCTAATGCTCGTGGTTAAATGTTATCATTTCAATATTGAAAGTAAGAGCGATCCTGCTTGAAAAATTGTGGTAGGTCTTGAAGGAACGACCACTGTGATTAATTGCTGTTAGTTGTTTGTAACCGCATACAACAGTGTAAAAATGGCGACGTCCATTGTCAGGAAATTTGTTAGTCAAGGTTGCAGAAAGCCTGCAAGGTTTATATGTTTTTATTATTTGTCAGCACTATATAAAAGCTGTATTATATTGCTTTTCTCAGTTTTATACTTTGTGCAGCATAATCAATTCAAACTGTGTATTTCATAAGAAATAAACTTGATTATTATGTATTTTCGCGATGTAGTGATATTGCGCATGATGCAAGCTGGGATTTTAACTTTAATGTATTTTATTATCTGTAAAATATTGCAGATTTTTAAACCCCAGAAATGCTTCATGAAACGCCTATATTTTGAACTTAAAAACGCCTGACTTCCGTAACAGTTGATTAAATGTCGCTGTTTATATTTTCTGACTGCACAACTTAACCATAGGGATTTTTATGAAAAATACTCTACATAATACAGGTGTCTAGCTAGGCTCAAAATTTAGGGAAAATTGACTTCTCCCTAAAGCCAAATTAGGTAGAATTGGTAACATCTTTGGGAGAAATGGTACATTTGCGTCATAGATCTTAGTTTTATGTATATTTTGTGTCAACTTAAAGGATAAGTGTTTTCTGTTCAGCGTTCAATCAACTCCAGGGCTCGAAATTAACACTCGCACACTCGCAAAATGTGAGTGAAAAATACCAATTGCAAGTTAAGTTTTAAGCCACTAGTAATTTTTTGCGAGTAAAGAAATAGTGAAAAAAAAAAGTAATATTGCTAAATGCATTTGACGTCCTGAACGCTAAACCATAGGTCATAAAACATCCTCATACCCGTATGCGGAAGCGCGCACCTTGTATATAGACTAGTATACTTATAGTACAGATACCAGGATGGTATTGGTACAAAGAACGTTAAACAGTCGACTAACAGGGCTTGACACTTACTTTTTTACCTACTGACCCAATGGACCACCAGCTTTCAGAAATTACTGGTCGTCCAAGATTTTAAATGGTCCGACAATATCTATGTTATTTTACCTAAATTTCAAATAACTTTCCGGACTATCCACAATGTATTGTGCATTTATAAAAAGAAAACTATACTATCTACTGAACTATCTTTCGTCCTTTTCATATTTGCTGTACTTCAAGCTTCTCTTCATTAGTTTTAGGGTTTTTAGGCGGAGGTAACAGGTTCAATCACCCCCGGAATGAAATTCCACATCGTGAAAACTTGCTATCTTGAAAATACGCACGTTTACTCTCCGGCAATATCAAAACATTATTCGGCGCTGTCCAGTGTAAATTCACACCGTAAACAAAGTATATTCTGATGGTCCTAAGATCGATAAAATGTTGATCATTGCTGCTTTTTCAAAATAGTAAATACCATTTTGTTAATTTCTAAATCCGAACGCTTCGAATTTTATGTTAATTTGGGATAGATCACGGCGAAGTCCGGAGACATTTGCGGAATGTAAATCGATTTTTTGATCCGACAACAGGTTTTTGTCATCCGGGCATCTAGAAAAATTGGAGTTTCCAATATGTTGCTATTTTTCATCCCGGTCTCGAGTCGGCCCATTAAATAATGATGAAATTATCGGTTCATTATGAACATATAAACTTCTTTTATTGATGAAAACGGCTTTCCACCAGTATTTCACAATATAACTGGTCCGACGGATCAACCAAATTTCTTGTTTCACTGGTCCTCCCTATTTTTTACTGACCCCAGGTCAACGGACCACCGTTAGTGTCGAGTCCTGACTAATTTACATGTGTTCATTGAACTTGAACAGACATGGCGTCGAAGCGAAAAATAACTAGTTTCTATTTGCCCACAGATGGAAATAACAATACGAAAGATAAAGCAAAGTTGACTGTTGAATAAAAAAAAAAAGAAATTAAATTATGTTTCCAGCAAAATTTGCGATAATGTTTTTGATTTTGCGAGTTGGTATTAAAGCTGCTCGCAATGTTTTGCAAGTAGAAAAAAAAAGTTAAATTCGAGCCCTGAACTCTTCACTTGTTTTAAACAAAAAGAAATATTAAGTGTACAATTTGTGACCTACAATTTCTTATTTCTCATTGATTGTTGATAATGATGGTGCTTTTAATTATTTTTTTTTCCTGAACAGGTGTATCAAATCATAGGGACCTGTCACAAAAAAAATGATATGATATATTATATATCATATGATTTTTTATTTTTTTTGTGATTGGTCCCTATGTATCAAATAAACTTCAATTGTAACAAACCTGTAATTTTCAGAATCTTTTTACTTCCTTGTTAATTTTAAGCAATTCAACATTAAATCAAATTCATATTTTGTTTCAAATATTTGTTTTAAATTAAAAATTCACTTAAAATCTCATTTTACAGCAGAGATTCCAAATCTGACCTGTAAATGAGCCCCATATTTATTGCCAGTGCTAGGTTACCTTTTCCCATTTGATAATTCTTGTGTACATAAGTCTAATATTTTGTTGATGAACACAGACCCTGTTCTCAAAGTTTTCCATTAGTTACCATGCCTAGGAACTTAAATCACACAAAATCATAGGTATACTTAGACTGTTAATCAAACCATGCTCTTAAATAAGGTACACTGCAAGATTTACAAGTGGCTACCCACATTTCTTGCTTATGAGGATGAATGTTATATGCTTCTGACTGCAGTACTGAACCATGTTGGTGGTTGGGTAACACTTTAACACCATTATCTTTCAGTGAGTCCCAATACATTAAAATGAGCTACTGAATCAACAATACATATTCACTATTGGCATGATGAAAGTTTTATCATTGCAGGAGACTCGGATGTAAAAGTTTTAGCTCCACAAAGACAACACTGTCAGATAATAGAGTTCCTTTAAGCCAGCCTCTTCCAAATTTCGTGCCGCCAAAATATGCAACGAAAGAAAGTGTTAATCATGAAACACAGGTATATCTGCTTATGCTTATTTGCTAATTTCAAGGTTTTTTCTATGATTTTATCTGATGAACTGATTTGTGTAAAAAGCTTTCCTTTCATTGTTAACAAGCATCATACATGTATTTTTATCGCCTTGAGTAACTGGTAAGCTGCAGATGTTATCGGATGATCAAATGTCTCAAAGTTTAAACATTATTTTAAAGTTGCTTACATGAGCATATTTATAAGCATATTTATCATTAAGAGTATTGCATATAAATCATTGAAATGAATGTTCTATTAAATCAGATTACAACCCTAGAAAATGGACTAAGAGTAGCATCGTTAGAAAAGTTTGGGACATCCTGCACCTTAGGAGGTTTGTCAGTAAAGTTTGAATATGAATACATATAATAAAGTACATAAATACTCAGTACTGTATGTAAACGACCCATGATGTGTATCTTAGCACATAACATACAGTCATTGAAAAAATGCACTTGCCTAAAGTCGAGAACAAGTATCTTAGCACATAACATACAGTCATTGAAAAAATGCACTTGCCTAAAGTCGAGAACAAGTAAAACAAAAGTTCATATACAGACCAATACATACTTAAGTCAAGTAAAACTATGACATGTTTAAACAACTTGTTTAACATTTGTATCATTATCAGTGTTAAAATAAAACTTGTGTCCCTTCAATTATTAAGGAGAAAAGTGTGACAAAAAGTGTCCTTCTTCTTCCAGTTCTTATTGAATCAGGTTCCAGATTTGAGGTGAACTATCCTAGTGGAATAAACCATTTCTTAGAAAAACTTGCTTTTCAGGTAAGATATCATAGTTGGTATATTAAAGCTTTCTGCTCATTTAATGTTGAGCACATTTAAGAGTTGAATACAAAACTAACATAACTGGAATAAAAATGTTTTTTTGCATTCACAAGTTGCACATTCCACCATCAGTGAACATTTTAATTTAACAGGAGATACTTGTAAATGGGTTTATATTTCAGTGGTTAACAATTCAGATGTTCGCAAAATCCAATCCATTTACTGCCATAGGTTGGAAAAACAACTGATGGATGATTAATGGATTTCTATCGACTGGTTACAGTGGTTAGTTGTAGAATCAGTTGAATGGGAAGATGTATAGGAAAAAAACATATTGCTTCACCGTGCTACAGTATTATCCCCCAGCCTGACCTCAAATATCACACCACATCTTAAAAACAAGTGTAATACACCCTGGTTGTATAATGACAAATGACAAAAAATTGCTATTTTTAGTATAAGAAATATAAATAGACTAAAGGAACCACTGCTGGTATATGACAAATTGATAAACTTGAAATGGCAGTACAAAGCATTATGGCCAGCATGTTTGCCTTGTTATGTAATGATGACTATGCTAAGTTGATAATCCAGTGAATACGCCATGTGAATTCCAGAGGAGCTCAGAGTTTTCCAGTCGAGATGCTGTGGCCCAGGCGCTGGAACAGGTGGGAGGTATCATGGACTGCCAGACCACCAGGTACATATGTTGGAGCCTCGCTCTGTGAAAACTGGGCTTGATGCATGTGCGTAAAGTGTCGTCCCAGATAAGCCTGTGCAATATGCGCAGTTGATAATTAGCGTGTGTTGACTGCACAGGCTAGTTTGGGACGATACTTTAGGCATATGCATTAAGTTCCCTTTGCAAGATCAGGACTCATGGGAAGTGCCATTAGTCCCCAACCGGTGTTTTATACACGTGGATTTGGTTTTCCCTCCATATGACCTTCAGTCCGTTCATGCTAAAACTTGTATGCAATTTCTAAAATACAGTGCTAAGATACTTGGAGAAAACTTGGTACACTTACAACTGGCAATTGTTGGATTATGCAGATTGTTTTACAGTAGGTCAAAGGTATGTTGCCTGTTAAATAAAAATAGAACATTTTTAAAAAATAGTTATGAAACGAATGTATTTTACTTGTTATAATGAAACCTGGATTCGTCATTTTTTAAAGCCAATTGTATCTTTCTTTGAAAGCTCTATCTCAAATATTGTTATTTTATTGGGTTTTATGGCAACAATCCAAATAGAGTTGATCAAAGTAAGTTAATATTTAATCATTTGCTTATTTTGGCATATAATTATTAAATAAAAAAGCCGTTTTGAAATATAATCTTATTCACCTTGTTATGCTCAAGACACTCTATGCTACAATAGTGACACATGTTTTAGCCCTGTATGATAAATGTCTGTATGTAAATGTATATTGGATAGTGAGTGTGCTGCAGTGACCGCAGACGTCTGTTCATTTGTCATGCCATCTGTCTGCTGACACACATTTGTCTGAAAAAGTACTTTCAATGTACTTGCACTGTTCCTTATGTTATTAAGTTGTAAATGTTTCTTTTTGTATGGTTATATTCAATGTATGAACATTCTTTAGACATGTCAATTTTGCCCCAAAATACCAAATACTCTTTCTAGGGAAAATGCCAAATATGATTCTCTTTCTAGGGAATATCCAGATATGATTCTCTTTCTAGGGAAAATGCCAAATATGATTCTCTTTCTAGGGAAAATGCCAAATATGATTCTCTTTCTAGGGAAAAGTGAGGGCAAAAAGGTCATAGCAAGTAACGGTAAAAAAAAGCTGTGCACTTATTTTTCGAATGTTTTCAGGGATGCTGGTTTTAACACCACCACAGTTTTTGTCAGAGGCCTACCCACAGTCTGTCTCATATCACACGTCTGTCCGTCTGTCATCTCTGACTGATATTTTCCTCTGTTTTCAGGGATGTTTCTATTTATGCCACCACAGTGGATGTCACAGGCATATCCACAGCCCTAAGGATTCTCTCAGAAACTGTGAACAGACCAATAATAGAAGAAAAGGATGTGAGTTTTTAATTATGTTTTTGTACTACAGTGACTTTTTTAGGCTTAATTTTTGCCAAAATTTGGCCCTGTTCAAGAGCTCAAAAGGTATATATGTTTACCATATTTTGACAAAATTTGACTAAATTTGGACAAAAAATCACAAAGTTCGAGTTTCCACTAAACCAATATTGAGGGTAAAATAAGTAGCATTTATAGCAAAGTAATATATTTGTGTTGTGTAGCAATGCGTAAAAAAAGAATAGTGTTATGTTACATATCTTTTTAAACAGCTATTACTGCAAAGTGAGTTCACAACCCTTGTGATTTATTAATTATGACACATTGTTATGAAGTAAAAAGAGGTTTTTGTGGACTTGTCCAAAGCCATTCTCTTTCACTTTTCAATGTGCCACATGCAAACTTTCAGACATTCAAAGTTTTGATATAAAGTTGTGAAGTGCTATTTTTACCATTCTAAGTCAAAAAGTTACAAAAGTTCTGCCCCTTTCGCTGCATATCACTACATGAACATGGGCCATTAAAGTGTATTCTTTGTCAATAATGTTACAAATTCTAGTTTATTATGAAGTAGAGATCATCTCTTTGCAGCTTGAGAGAGTGAGACAGGCGGTGGAGTTCGAGTTACAATCGCTGAGGATGGTGTTAACCCCTGATGTTCTCATGAATGAAATGGTCTTTGCTGTAAGTATAAATAACCTACTGAGGAGAGCGGAAGGTTGCGAACAGATTGTAATCTATTTTACTTCTCCATGTTGGGATAGAATAGTTTCAACCTTTGCCAGCTCAGTTGGCATTTCAAGAAACTTTTTTTTACAAAGGCTGCTGATATAAATCTCTATCATTCACCAAACTCAATGCATATCCTCTATGGAAATTTGGTACACACTTGACAGAATTGCTAGAGAACGGTGGGATCTGCTTAACTTTTCTATGTCGTGCTCTACCATACATGTATCAATATAAAAGATTTTTAATAAAGCAAAACTCAAGGGATTCTCATAAATGTGATATCTTCAATTTTTTAAGTCTCTGCTCAAACAACAACTCTGTGAAGGAAGGTTGTGATTTTGCAGTTGCATGTCATTATTTCCCATCCAAAAATCTTAGATTATATTACATTTTATTCAGTGAGTCGTTTCATTTACAGTATTGGGATTGTTTTTTTACACAAGTTTACCATTGAGGCCATTGTTCCGTTTAATTCAATTGGTATGCTTTCTAAATGCTATTAACAATTAGAAATGTTTTTCATATCGGATATGCATTGTCATTACAACCCCATGAGGATTAAATATTCATATATTTCACCTTTGTATTGGATAAAGCTGTAATGCACAAAAAACAAGCAAATTCGTTGAATTTAAATCACAGGTGAAGGGCGCGTGGCCAAGTCACTTTAACACTATCAATTTGTCATAAAACAACATTTTTTATCATATTGACCAAAAAAATAAAAAATAATAATATTTAACATATCAGGAAAAAAAAATTTTTTTTTTTTTTTGGTCAATATGATAAAAAATGTTGTTTTATGACAAATTGATAGTGTTAAAGTGACTTGGCCACGCGCCCTTCACCTGTGATTTAAATCCCCCGCCAATATGCTTCTGGACACAAAAATGTTATATTTGACACTAAAAAAAGCATTTTTTCTAGATACAAAGGGCCGTTATTAACAGATGGTGTACAATGCCAGTTGGCGTGCATCATCTTTTATATATATATATATATATATATATATATATATATATATATATATATATATATATATATACTCATACCAAGTTTCATTGAAATCTGCCAAAGCTCTTCCAAGATATGGCTCCGGACACACAAAAAAAGCATTTTTTCAAGATAAAAAGGGCCATAACTCCGTTATTAACGGATGGTGTACAATGCAATTTGGCGTGCATCATCCTGTTATCCATATATACTCATACCAAGTTTCAATGAAATCTGAGAAAGCACTTCCAAGATATGGCTCCGGACGGAAAGACGGACGGATGGACAACGCCAAAACAATATCGCTGCGCCTATGGCGGGGGATAATTATTGATTTTTTTACGACTTCATGTTTAGCATTTGTCTGACAAGGTCAGACATTTTCATTGTTTGCTTTCCAAAGGAAGACTGAAAATGAAGAACAAATTGGATAAATAGGTAAGCGTCAAATACACGTTATTTGTTTGGCATGCAAATGTGAACCAATAGGCTAGGCTCAATGTACAAGTTTTTGAAGTTTTTCAACAACAAAAAACTTATTTGTATTCAACAATATCCTAATATTCAATATTAATTCTCCAGGCAGCATACAGGAACAACACAGCGGGCCTGCCGAAGCTGTGCCCCAAGGAGAACATTGATCGTATAACTCCACGGACCCTCTACACGTATCTCAACAGCTTCTATGACCCGTCACGGATGGTTGTGGCTGCCGTTGGGACAGATCACCAGTCTCTGGTAGACCTGGTAAGGATGGTAGTCTAACAATATAATGAGCCTTGTTCTGGGAAAACTGGGCTTAAAGCACGTGCGGAAAGTGTCATCCCAGATTAGCCTGTGATGTCCGTGATGTTTTTTCCTGATTAGCCTATAAGAACTTTGCTCTCATGCATTAAGCTCAGTTTTCCCATATAAGAGGCACCACTGTTCAAGCTCAGATTCAGTCAATCGTTATGTTTCATATTTGTCAAGCCTGATTTACAAACGTTACCTAGTCTCGCATTCACCAAGCCAGTCCCGGAAGTAAAGTTGTAAAATCAATAACCCAAAGTTTAATTATAGTGACAAAAAAGAAAGATTTGGTATTTTGAAATTAACGTTTCTTAACAATTTGCTTTATTACACAAAAACATCAATTTATCTGCGCATGTCTTAGCCCATTTTTACATAAAAATCAATTTAATCAAAATCAAGGTGGCTTATTTATTCTTGGCATATTACTTTACCCATTTTCATCCATGTCATTGCTGGACATATGAATCTGAAATACGGAACATCTTCACAAGATGTTGCTACTTTAGGACAGTGCTGTAAATTTTAGAATTGCATATTATAGATTTTATTGATTTCTAACTTTTGCACGACACTTATATAGGAAGTAAATTGACCAATATCGGGTGCACCATGGACATGTGTCTATTGGTTGATAGAATCGTAGACACAACCTGGTCTGATGAAAAAGAAAGGTCAAGGTCACGGTGACTCAACACAGAAAAATGGTTTCCAGATGGTAACTCAAGAACGCTTACGCCTAGGATCATGAAACTTCATAGGTACATTGATCATGACTGGCAGATGACCCCTATTGATTTTCAGGTCACTATGTCAAAGTCAAGGTCACAGTGACTCGAAATAGTAAAATGGTTTCCAGATGATAACTCAAGAACGCTTAGGCCTAGGATCATGAAACTTCATAGGTAGATTGATCATGACTGGCAGATGACCCCTATTGATTTTTAGGTCACAAGGTCAAAGGTCACGGTGACTCGACACTGAAAAATGGTTTCCAGATGATAACTCAAGAACGCTTACGCCTAGGATCATGAAACTTCATAGGTACATTGATCATGACTCGCAGATGACCCCTATTGATTTTCAGGTCACTAGGTTAAAGGTCAAGGTCACGGTGACTCGACACAGTAAAATGGTTTCCGGATGATAACTCAAGAACGCTTAAACCTAGGATCGTGATACTTCATAGGTACATTGATCATGACTGGCAGATGACCCCTATTGATTTTCAGGTCACTAGGTCAAAGGTCAAGGTCACAGTGACTCGAAACAGTAAAATGGTTTCCGGATGATAACTTAGAAGAGCTTTTGCGGATTTCATTGAAACTTGGTATGAGTATATACATATCTTGGAAATGCTTTGGCGGATTTCATTGAAACTTGGTATGAGTATATATATGGATAAGAGGATGATGCACGCACATTGATCATGACTGGCAGATGACCCTTATTGATTTTCAGGTCACTAGGTCAAAAGTCAAGGTCACAGTGACACAAAACGTTTTCACACAATGGCTCCACTACAACTGACAGCACATATGGGGGGCATGCATGTTTTACAAACAGCCCTTGTTTATAATTGCCATAAAGCATAATTGCAATCAAACCGTATTTGTTTCTTTTCCAATCTTCATTTCGAGCTCTAACGAATGGATTGGTGAGAACAGGCAATTGTGAAACCTTTAAATTAAGCTGCAAGTGGTACCAGCAATTAAGTCTGATTATCCTCTAATTACGCAAAATAAATGTTGCTTCTTTATATCATAGCGATTAAGATTTTCTTCATAGTGTTAATGAATAGTGGAAACTGGGCTGGCTGGCTCAGTTGATAGGCCACTGGACTACAAACCAGGGAATCCATCCCTGGTAAGATCTTGTGTGAGATTGGTCCTAGAATCCTGTCTGCAGCATTCTCTCCTTATCTCATACTCCAGTAGGGCAGTTTTCATTAACTGCTATATGTATGTGCACTTAGTACTGGTACATCAGCTCACCCTGGACAGTTCCAGTTGATGAACTTACTGCCATGATATGACATACTTATTAAAACAGCAAAAATTTAACAAACAAACCAAGTAATTGAATGAGGGCGTATTAGTACTTTGTAAAAAGTCATTGTGAAAACTGTACATCTGCTTGTGTATATTTGCCAAAGTGATGTCACTTCATCTGCAGTATGTTGTCTTGGTGTGAATAATACAATCTATATCCAAGATCTGTATCTGCTTGTTCAAGGTCCGCAAACATTTTGTGGAGAAGAAGCCAATATGGGTAGAGAATCCTAGCCTGTATGAGGCGGACAAAGGGAGGGACAACTCCATTGCGCAATACACTGGTGGAATCGTTACAGTAGGTGGTTGGACATGTTTATTGTGCAATTTTTTACACAGTATTTATATGGCTTTTGTGATTGCCATTTGTCTGTCGTGCGTCATCCATTATGCGTCCTAAACTTTTACCTTTTTACCACTATAAATGGCCACATTTATTTTCCAATCTTCATGAAACTTGGTCAGAACATGTGTACAGATGATTACTTAGATTAGTTCCAAAATGGTTCCAGTGGCAGTTTTCCTTAAATAAACAAGCTTACAAACTTATATAAACAATGTACGAATTACGGTCGCGAAATGGAAACTGAGGAAAGATCAATATATATTTAAATATGCTCATTTAAATGTGTAACTGTCGAAGATATACAACAGAATTGTGTTATGAACAGGTTTATTGATAGGTAGTAATTACCTATCCAAAATATATCAACCAACCATTCAGAGTTACTTCTTTTTACAAAGAACTACAGACAAAGTGCCACTCCAAGCTAAATTTCTTTTTTCAATGCTTTATTATGATAAAAATTTGAAAGGAATTGGAGACAATATTTGTTGTATAAAATGGTGTTGCCAAACAAGTCCCACTGAATATATAGACATCAGTTTAGTTTTGTCCACACTTTAACCCGTTCCCACTCAGAAGCAAAGTGAAAATGGCTATTGAACCAGCATTTAACCAGAACAACCTGCAAGTAACTTGCATGCTGTCCAGGTTTTATGCTGTTCATTGCTGGTCAATATCTTATGGTTGGAAATGAAGCCTTTAAAACTTAAATCAGGTATAAAAAAGGTCTTAAATTGAATTAGATATCATTAGGGACTACAGATGTGTCAAAGTGTGTATCTGAGCTGGCAAGTGTTAAGAATGGCAAGCTGAAAGCCAGTTTAACCCTTTCCCACTCGGAAGCAAAGTGAAAACGTCTATTTGCAAACAGTATAATACCAGAACAGCCTGCGAGTAAGTCTCAGTCTGTTCAGGTTTTATGCTGTTTGCTGCTCATCAGTATCTAAGGGTTGGAAATGAAGCCTTTCAAAACTTGAATCTAGTAAGAAAGGTCTTTAATTAAATTTAAGTACCCAATGGACTGCAAATGCGTCAAAATACGTATCTAAGTGGTAAAGGGTTAAATATGTTTTTAAGTGGTAAAGGGTTAAATTCGTTTCTAAGTGGTAAAGGGTTTAAATCGTATCTAAGTGGTAAAGGGTTAACATTTCTCAATTCCTTGTACCCAGGAGCAAGCGGACCTCTCACAGCTGAACCTGTCGGCGTCAGAAATGCCGGATCTAGCTCACCTGGTGATCGGGTTGGAGAGCTGCTCGCCTAATGACGCAGACTTTGTTCCGTTCTGCGTCCTGAACATGCTGCTGGGCGGCGGGGGATCCTTCTCCGCGGGCGGCCCAGGCAAGGGGATGTACTCCAGACTGTATCTCAACGTACTCAATAGGTAGTTTGGCAGTCAAATGTTTGTATCTCAACGTACTCAATAGGTAGTTTGGCAGTCAAATGTTTGTATCTCAACGTGCACAATAGGTAGTTTGGCAGTCAAATGTTTAAATCTGAACGTGCTCAATAGGTAGTTTGGCAGTCAAATGTTTTTATCTCAACATGCGCAATAGGTAGTTTGGCAGTCAAACGTTTGTATCTTAACGTGCTCAAAGGTAGTTTGGCAGTCAAATGTTTGTATCTCAACGTGCTCAATAGGTAGTTTGGCAGTCAAATGTTTGTATCTCAACGTACTCAATAGGTAGTTTGGCAGTCAAATGTTTGTATCTCAACGTGCGCAATAGGTAGTTTGGCAGTCAAATGTTTGTATCTGTTGGTTACTTAGGTGGACATGTCAGGTTCCTCCAGTCTCAAATCTTAATGCATTTATGCCTTGCGTTTAGAAAAAAGGCCTTTGCAAACAGCGTAGACCCAGATCAGACGCTGCATGATGCGGCGTCTCATCAGGGTCTGCGCTGTTTGCTTAAAGGAATTTCTGTAAGAAATATTCTAAATATAGAAATAAATATACTAGACATCCCTAATTTTGGAAATAAATTGATCCAATTTAGAAAGATGGGAGAGCCCACTAGGCATAAATGGGTTAATGTTGTTGATAAAAGTTAATCAGAAAGGTGTGTCCAAGGTGTGAGGAGAGTTTGAGCCAAACGGAAATTCGGGCCAAGCGAGTTCAGGCAATCGCGTTTCAACTGTGGTTGGTATTACTTAATGCATGACATGCATTAGTGTTCAATTAATTGGACAGTCGTAATGCTATGAGTTTACAAAGTACATCTACGTCATAAACCCAGTGCAGATTAGGAAAAAACAACCTTATGCTTCAAACTGTTTATTTGCAGGCATCACTGGATAGAGAATGCGACAGCTTTCAATCAGGTGTTTGATGACACTGGCCTGTTCTACGTGTACGGTAGCTCACATCCTTCAAAGGTAAGAGAGAACACTTAAAAAAAAATATTGGCTGTAAACATTTTAAGTTACAGCTTAAATTCGCTCTTTTTGCAAATGCACTATTAATCTTTTGACTTTTTGGTCTCTTCTTTTATGTTTCTTATTTCAATCCACACCAAGTACTGGTTCAACCCAGGAAATGGATGTGATAGTGTCTTAATATGCATACAGCTTTCAATACAATATGTACCGTCTGAGCAGTGTATACCTTGTTATCTCCTGCCTATTTTGGCGTTGTCAGTCCATCCGTCTTTCCGTTTTCGTCTTTCCGTCCGTCTGGCACTTTTGTGTCTGGAGCCGTACCTTGGAAGTGCTTTGGCTGATTTCATTGAAACTTGGTTTGAGTATATATATATGAATAAGAGGATGATGCATGCCAAATGGCATTGTACACCATCTGTTTATTACGTAGTTATGGCCCTGTGTATCTTGAAAAAATGCTTTTTTTGAGTGTCAAATATAACACTTTTGTGTCCAGAAGCATATTGGCGGGGGATATCAATTCAACGAATTTGCATGTTATACTTCATCTTTCCCTACCGTCTGTCCAGTGAGTCTCAGTCTGCGAAAACTAGGCTTAATGTGCATTAAGTGTCACCCAGATTAGCCTGTGCAGTCCGCACAGGATAATCAGGACAATACTTGCCGGTGCAACTGGATTTTCCGTTACAAGAAATTTCCTTTAAACAAAAAATTCCATAAAAGTGGAAAGTGTTGTCCCTGATTTGTCTGTCAGACTGCACCGTATAATCTGCGATGACACTTACCTAGCATGCATTAAGCCCAGTTTTCCCAGAACAAGGCTCATGTGATGTGATATCATAGATTGGAGTTTTTGTTTCCTTTGTTGTCAGATCCATGATCTTGCGCAGGTGATTGGTGGAGAGCTGGTAAACACTGCCGGCAAAATGAATCGAGTAAGTCAAGCATTTTTGTCTGTTAAAGACAAACTATTTATGGGACTAGATTACATTTATATTATAACGCCATTGTCTGTGAACAGTGGCATTAATTAAAATGTAGGATTTAAACTAGTTTTTGTGGATTCAGAATGTTGATGTTTTAGTAGTAACACATGAAAGAGTTTACATCAACTTAAGATGATGTTGCTTGTAGTAGTTTGTATGTGCAGACATTAATGCGTATTTACATGGCATGCTTGTCCAGTTTTGTATGAAACAGGCGATCTGAAGACTATGTCAAATAGTTGGTATGTAAAAGTCTTTCAAAGTCAACAATTATAAGCATCTTCTAATTTAATAATTATGGTTGAACAGGAAACTATTTTATCATCATACCAGCATTACTGAGTTTACTACATGTGTTCTTTCGGTCTCTTACAAAATGAAGACATGGTTGTGGTGTAGGTTCTCTAACCCATGCTAAATAAACTTATCTGTTTTAAACACTAATAGACTTATCTGTGTTCAACACTCATAAACTTATCTGTATTCAACGCTTATCGACTTTTCTGTATTCAACACTCATAAACTTATTTGTATTCAACACTCATAAACTTATATGTACTCCACACAAATAAACTTATCTGTATTCAACGCTAATAATCTTATCTGTATTCAACACTAATAAACTTATCTGTATTCAACACTAATAAACTTATATGTATTCAGCACTAATAAACTTATCTGTATTCAACACTCATAAACTTATCTGTATTCAACACTAATAAACTTATTTGTTCAACAATCATAAACTTATCTCAACACTAATAAAATTATCTGTATTCAACACTAATAAAATTATCTGTATTCAACACTAATAAACTTATTCGTATTCAACACAAACTTATCTGTATTCAGCACTTATAAACTTATCTGTATTCAACACTAATAAACTGATCTGTATTTAACACTAATGGACAAATCTGTATTCAATACTTACCTATAAATGTTTTATATAAACTATAGAGCAAATGACTTTTTAAAATCTGATCTGAAACCACTTAGCCCTCAGCTTTGAATTTTTTCATGAAACTTGAAACATTGACAGATTGCAATATGTAGATTATGCACGTCATTTCATTTTGCTCCTACGTCAAAAATTCTGGTTGCTATGGCAACAAATATATATATAAAAATTCTGACAATGGTGGAGCCGGTAGGGGACATATATTGCTTGGCAATAGTCTTGTTTATACTGATTTTTTTATAAGCAAAAAAGATGTAACAAATTTCTTCTCTTAAAAAAACAAAGCTTTATGGTTTAATAACGGTATTTGAAATGTACCATTGTAAAATGGTACTTTACCAATCAAATCACACCCCTGGGATCAAAATCAGGTACCCAAGGGGAGCAAAAGCTTTTATTGACTTTAAAATACTATTTACAAAAAAAAAACATGTTCATGGAATTATCAGGAAGAGCTGGAGCGTGCCAAGGTGCAGCTGCAGTCGATGCTGATGATGAACCTGGAGCAGCGCCCAGCTGAGTTTGAGGACATCGGGCGGCAGGTGCTCTCCACGGGCCACCGCAAGCCACCACAGCATTATTATGACGCTATTGGTATGTGACAGTTACACCTGCATGCTATTGCAGGGCTGTAAGTGATCATAGTCGAGTTTTTCCGCAGTTATACCTTTACCCCTTTGATACGTATTTTACGCATATGTAGTCGCTTAGAAAGTTTAATTTAATTAAAGACCTTTCTTACTAGATTCAAGTTTTTAAGGCTTCATCTCCAACCTTTCATACCGGTATTGATGAGCAGCAAACAGCATAAAACCTGAACAGACTGCAAGTTACTCTCAGGCTGTTCTGGTTTTATGCTGTTTGCACTTAGCCATTTTCACTTTCCCCCTGAGTGGGAAAGGGTTAAACATTTATTTCTTTTGGCAAGCAAATTATATATCAAAATACACTATACGGTTGTTATTAGAAATGGGAGAAATAATTCTTAAAGAGTTTCTCTCCTTTTTGACACATAAATTGGCAGTGTGTTGAGAACAATATAACTTAGTTTCTGAAAGACATAGGAAATATGGATGATCAATATGCAAAGGTTTTTCAAGATAAGGTTGAATGATGCTTGTTGAATCAAGGACTTCAGCATCAACTACTCATAAACTTGTTGTTATAAAAAGGTTGTGATTCTTTTATAAATTGATTGACATGTAGAACATATTTAGAGTTTTCAATTATGTTAAAATTGTTGTAGTGGGGTGGATCTCAATTGGATTGGGATGTGTGTATGTCATTTGATTTACTGAGATTATTTCTAGCAGCAGTTCCAAAATGCTGAGGTTACAGGTCAGTCAAGTCACTTGATTGAACTATTAAATTAACAAAAAGATATTGCTGAACATAAGAATGGGCATATTTTGGGATCTTACCGGTACAATTACCATATAATCAGTGTTTTCCAGAAACACCAACAGCTGGCAACTTCACCGGTTACATTCAATCTAGATGCCGGCTACTTTCCCTAAATTATCAATTAAAATGGTGCAAATACACCTGTTTAATTGTCTAGTCGCTGGCTACTTTGAAAATATAACTGTTCAAATTCTTCTCGAGAACACTGATATAATCCAAATATGAACTCTCTTTCAAGCGTGTGATGAATGACTTTGCACGTAAACATTTGTCAATCATTTGATTTCATGGTTTAGCAAATCCACAAACATCCACAAAAATGAGTGTCCAATTAATAATATATGTTTCATTGCATTTTATAAACCCATTTATGCCTAGCGTCTAGAGAAAAGGCCTTTGCAAACAGCGTAGACCCAGATGAGACGCCGCATGATGATCATCAGGGTCTGCGCTGTTTTCTTAAAGGAATTTCTGTAAGAAATATTCTAAATATAGAAATAAATATACTAGACATCCCTAATTTTGGAAATAAATTGATCCGGTTAGAAGGATGGGAGAATCCACTAGGCGTTAATGGGTAAAACTGTTATAGGAGCTGTCACTGCTGCAGACATGAAGCGTATAGCGAACAGAATGCTGGCCTCAAAACCGTCCGTGGCAGCGTATGGTGACGTTGCCACGCTGCCCTCTCTTGAGACCTTCCAGAAAATACTACGTGGGGATAAGACTGGGAAATCTAGAACATTCTCGTCTTTGTTTGGAAAATGAGTTAAAAGATACTCTTTAAAGAATTAACGTTCAGGATATGCTCATATTTGTGTGGGAAATGAGCAAGTATGAGGCATTAAGTTGATCAGAAAACTAGATTGACATCTTACTTGGAGCTCACATCTGAAAATATGCCCGCCATGAGTGCGAAGTATGTCTGCACTGTGGTGAGATATTATTGTCAATGGGATCTGAGCTTATTTTCACTGACAGCAACTATTCAGTTTTTATTCAAATGTAATACAGAAGCACTTAATATATCAGTTTTTAAAAAAAAGTCCAGAATATGTATGGAAATGATAACAGGAACATGTGTTTCAGCATGCTGTTTTTTGTCCCCTACTGGTTTCATTTTGTTCCTTTTTTGTCAAGAATTATGGTTGCTATGCCAACAAATACTGCTGAAAATGGTGGTTTTCTGGATCCTGCCATAACTTTAAAAGTTCTTAATATGTCATGAAACTTGTAACATGGATAGATGGCAATATGGACATTATGCATGTCATTTCATTTTGTTCCTACGTCAAAAATTCTGGTTGCTATGGCAACAAATATATATAAAAAATTAGCCTGACAATGGTGGAATTTCTGACAATAATGGAGCCGGTAGGGGACATATATTGCTTGGCAATAGTCTTGTTTTACTATAGTATATTGAATGTGTACATTAATGTATGTATTCTTTCTGTGTAAAGAATGTTGGGACAGAATATAATAGCTGTTTGTTAAATGCTCTGCAATTTTAGCACAGTATTGCCTTAATATGGACATTAGCTTAAAGGATTGGCAATCAATTTATACGGCTATGCTTTTTGATTAAACTATTGGTAACTTATTTATACAGCCTTAAAGTATTGGCAACTAATTTAAACAGGTATGTTTTTGCTTAAACTTAAAAGTATTGGTAACCAATTTAAACAGCTATGTTTTTGCTTAAACTTAAACTATTGGCAACTTATTTATACAGCTATGTTTTTGCTTAAACTTAAAGTATTGGCAAATAATTTATACAGCTATGTTTTTGCTTAGTGATGACAAATCATGTATACCCCTGTATTCAAAAGCTCTTATATTTCATGCTGGTTTGTATCATTTTGACTATACTGTCATTGTATTTAACCTATTTGTTTTGATACTAGTGAAGGTTTTTGACAGATTGTGAATCAAATTTGCTTAATTTTTCGACTCCATATTTGTACATATCGCTTTCTTAGTTGACTAAACACATTGTTTGTATAGCTTTTTCATCTCTTTCATAATAGATATACAAAGGCCTTGCATTTGAGTCTCGCTGTAGGAAAATGTGGCTTAATGCACTTAAAACATGCATTAAGCCCCGTTCTCCTAGAGCATGGCTTATTAATATGATTGACAGATTTGCAAGCGTCAATTGTGTTTCCTTTAGTTTTAGTTCAAAGTCAAAGTGCGTGTTTGTTTTTGTTTATCAGCATGTGTGGTATCCACATATATATATATATATGATTTAAACAAATACCACACATTCTAAAGTTGTTGTTCTCTGTGGTGGTGATGGATGGTTTGTAGAAGATGGAACCTGTACCGGTTACAATGACGAACTTCTGAGTGATATCCAAAAAAATGAAATATGAAATCAAGTTTACGCTCAATGAATAATAATCCTACTTTGTCTAAAAATGTATGTATTTAGGATAATGTATATCGCGTCAATATTAGCACGATTCTGACTTCTATTCATTATATTATAATACCGTTACCCTGAATACATTTTTTTCCGTACTGGACCCGATTTAAATTTATTCAAGCTTACTTTACCAAGCATACTGTTATGACCAGGTTAAACTCGGGCAAAATTTGCACGAACAAAACCGAATGGAAAAAAGTCCAAGCTTATGATTTATGCTAATGTAGTTCACAGGTACCAGGACAATATTGTTGAGGTGTACATATATAGAAGTAAAACATTTGTCTGCATGGTCGGTTCTGTTCTTAAAAGAAAACATACACAATTATTATGGTATTTAAATTTTTGTAATAAATTACCAAATAGATAAACAAGTACAACATAAACATGATCTAACAGATCGCGTGGGTAATCGTGTCCACGTGTATTGGTCAATCAAATATGCAAATAATAACTATTTTATAATAACAAAATAAAAAGTGTTTTAGGGAAAATAACAAAACGATGTATGTCTCATCAAAACGTGTATGAAAATACATAAATAAAATAGTATTTAACACAGAACAAAACATCAGTTTTAACGACAATGCGCCATTTAAAACCTCATGTGGTTAGCGTGTGGCTATGATATTAATTAGTAAAAACATCTTTTTGAATAAAAAATAATCAAATTGTAACGAAAAATCAACTTCTCTGAAAAAAATCATTATATATATATATATATATATATATACATGTATAAAAAGGTATTCAACTCAAAATGACCCGAAAACGGGGTCCTTTCTGGAAATGTACGTATTTGTAATATTTTTTACAAATGCTTGGTAAAAGAACAGTTTGAATACATTTCACATGATATGCAATGCTCCATGACACAACACATATTCCGTTAAAAACTTGAAATGGTTATGTTTACACCAGAAAGATTTCGTTTGAGAACATTTTCTTTTTATTGCAATAAACCATATGTGCTTAAGAGGGACGATCCGGGAGTTCATGGGCCATCCCTAATAATGTGTTTCCCCATCTCAGGACGAGATAAGACATCCCGGGTATTACTTGATCACCCCTCGTGTTTCCGTCTTTTTGGCTGTCCGGCTAGGGCAAACACAGTTTTCGGTACACTCAATTCTCACCTAGGCGACCCGGGTTCAAATACCGTTTCCGACAGCATGTGAGTTTGGTTGGTGGGCACCATACCGGCCAGGAGGGGTTTCCTCCGGGTACTCCGGCATCCCCACACCAAATTGAAATATCCGTCAGTAACAACCAAATAGCTGGTAAATCTAGCTTTAATTTAAAGTTCGTCCCAGCGTTCGTGAGTCTAGTAAGATGATTAGGTAGGTGTGCCGGGGCGTAATCCGGGACCACACATAATGTAGCCTCTGGTTCGGAGGGACCTCATAAACCTAATACACTTTGATATACAAACACACGTTTCCTTCACTTGTCGATCATCATTTTCGTAACGTCAACGATGTTTCCGTCACTTGCCGATCATCATTTCCGTGACGTCGACGAGGTCTTCTCCTTCCAACACGTCATGCTGCGTCTCCATGCAGTGCTGTAATTAAGTCACAATATACTAAATATTTTCCTCTATGTAAAGGCGACAACTATAAGCGGAAAAAAAATCACATAGAGGCCCACATAACCATACTTTTCTAAAAGAGCATTTTAAGCTGATTTAATTAAGACACATTTTTTCTTCCGTTTTCTAATGAAATGTAACCCGTTTCAGCGCATTACTATTGTCTCGAGCTTTGTTATATTTCAGCGATTTCGTAGTGAACACCTATGCCTATCCTATCAATATCTTCAAAAGGTAAAACCAGAACAACTATCTTAACTGTAAAACATGCCTCGAAGTAAAACATTTTGATTTATTTATAGAGTACAGCCCTACACCCTACATGACTCGATTATTTTGTATAATGTAACCTGTAGGACGCAGACGGAGCAGTAGAGGTGGCGGCACTTCACGCAGTATCCAGACCCCCGCCGCGACAGAATGTTCATTTCCTTGCAGATGACGCAGTAAAACACCACTACCGGATGTAGCCTGGTTAACCGCCCGCGATGGTTATGCACGCAGTCGGCGCATAAATACTCCTCGCAAAACTTGCAGAAGCCAGCGGCTGGTTTCCGGACTCTATGATTGATTGACGTCCTTTTGCAATAGCCACAAATCCTGTCGTAGTGTATTACGGAGACGTCAGAGCGCGGTGTGCTTACGATCTCCGGAAGTCGGTATGATGGCGTCCGTTCTTTTTCAAATGATTGCGAAAGGTTGGAGTCGTAACTTCTGGTTACGAGTGACGGAAATCTGCGCGTCGGTGACGACTGCGTGGAGAAGCGACTTCTGGTGGACGAGCGATCATCGTCTGACGTCCGGTCTGCATCTGTAATAAGCATCACTTTAGGAAGAGCCAATTTCCGGAATCGTTTCACTGGTTCTTTGTGGGTCATAATTCTCAATAGTGCATGCGCCAGAGTTTCCGTCGGGGCCTTGTCGGGTATCAACTGTCGTGAGGGTTTTTCTGGAGGTTTAAGTTCTGTTACATTTTTGTATTTGTGTCTTTTCTTGTTACGTAATATTTCGGCGGTGTCGGATTTTAATGATGTGGGACGCGTCGCCTTCCGTAGTATGGACTTCGTTTCCATGCTTGGAAATAGTTCCGATATTTCTACGCCGCCGGTAATTTTTGGCAAAAAAGAGTCTTGTGTCTGTTCGCGAAATGAAACCCGTTTTGCCCGTGGCGACGAAATTTCTGATATGCCGGACGAATTCATCGCTGTAGCTGGCACTTTACGTGCTTCCAGTTCTATTGTTTACTGCACATTTACTAGGAATGTATTGTTTGCAGCAAACACCATCATAAGGTATTCGCCGTTAACGCATAATAAAAATGGAAATACATTGCCATTTACATCCATTTACCATTAAAGTCAATCAATTGTGAATTGTTTTCGACCACAAGCAAATATGTATAATATTTTAAAATTGTTCGAACATTTCGTTTGAATTATATTTCTTTCATTGACGTCTAGTACTATAAAATGTTAATTCGTTAAAATAATTTGATTATTCAAGGTTTGAAACCACGGTGTATTAAATCAATTAAAACTTCGTGTTAATTAGTTTTCAGTCGTGTGCCACACTCCTTGTTTATACAGAAGAAAACCAGGTTGTTCTCATAAAAGCACTTTTAAGAGTAAAAAAACTTCCATAAGTAAGAAATGGCAATACACTTTATCATACATAAAATTCCATACTTTGTTTATATGTCAACTGGCTATTTTAAGCATATTAATTCAAATGTATATTTTAAACACGGTTAACATAAATACGATTGTACCTGTATCATTTCACTTAAAACAATTAATCGCGCACACATTAGTAATCGGATACTTTCAGTGTGACTATAACATAATTAAAGCGTTTAAAAGAGGTCACCTAAGGTGGTAAAATGAGGTCACTTTGTATTTCAGTATCTTAGCGAATCTCAAAAATAAAACAATGAATGTACACTCCTCAAATACTTGTAATAAGCAAATCGATATACAATGTAGTCGTATACTTTGAACTAACTAATAAGCAATCCACGCCTTGGTGAGATACGCATACTTCAAATATGTATAAGAAATTACAAAAAAAACAACAGCGTGTTATGTGCAAACAATTTGAATTTAAAGTTAACACATCGGTAGATTCTTAATGGTGGGTCTCTTTTTATAACGCGCGTTTTTGTTTTATTTTTTGAACATACGAATTGTGTCGGTTACAGTTTAATTTTATCTTCGAATAAATGTACATGATATATAAATCTAAATAATATTTTTTCAGCATTGTTTTGCTTTACAAATATATTTATGTAATTTATTCTATTCTTTTCTGTGGTTGATATGGAATGATAAATGTTTAATCACTCTTTTATAAAGTGAAAAATAACAGTACAAATAATCGATATTTATCACCGTTTAACTAAGAAATTATTTTGTTGACCTCAATACGTTAATTTTACCGCGAAAGTATCTAGTATAACCCTTTTGAATTGTAAACAAACTTACTTTGTAAATATGTTTTTAAAATACGACAATCGTTTTTCACATGAACCTTGATGCGACTCTAAAAGTAGTATTAAACTGAGTGGATAAAAAATATTTTCTCGTAAATTTCAGCATAGAAATACTGAACGATAAGCGGCGGAATTGTTTTGTTTTACAAAGAAAATCCTAGTTATGGAATTCAAATAATAAAAAAAATACTATATATTACTTATTTAACTGTATTTTGAATTCGGGTTATGAAAGTAAAATAATCACTTACAAACCATCATTTATTCTGAATATAGTTTTTCATTAATTGCATAGTAATGTTACCTTTACGCCGCTTGGTTGATTAAACATTACTTTTGCATGTATATGTTTATATATTCATTTATTACCGTATATTGTTTCTTGTTCCTCTCAAGTTGATATGCTGTCTGTGTTGTGTTGTTGACGATGTGCATTGTACAACTCAAACAATTGTATTTCTGTTTGAAAACAAACGGTGAAAAATCATTGAATACAAATAAAATGTGTTGTCTTGATTTATCTCAACACTAGGCTTAAATTAAAATCGATTTAAGACCGAAAAAAATATCTTCTACGTTTTTCGTGCATCTGTGATCAAACACTTAGTCAGGATTCTTCTGTACTTAATATTAATATTGAACGTCCACGCGTTTCGCGATTTAATGACGAAGTAATGTTCGATTTGTACTTGTTTATCGGCACGTAAACCATTATTTCGACTTATTTCTGCGTCAACTTTCAACACCAAGTTTTCTATAGACCCAGTAGTTAAAGCAGTGACCTGTGTGTGTATAGACCACTTGCACATTACGGGATGTTTAGCGAGTCCCGGTTAGTCGGGGTCAATTTGGACCATTTTAAAATAAAACAAGAGGGCCAAGATGGCCCTAGTTCGCTCACCTGAGAGGAGTAGGTTCATTTAATCTTCACCAAACGTCAAACTTGACCTAGATATTGTCCAGACAAACATCCTGGTCAAGTTTCATCATTATTGAACCAAAACTCTGGCGTATGGAGTGTTTTTGTTTTTGTAAGATTTTACCTGGTGACCTATATTTTGAGTTGACCCCCCTTACCAAACATCAAACTTTGCTTACAAAAATAAATATTTTGACCAAGATTCATAAAATCTGAAACAAAATTGTGACCTCTAGAGTGTTTACAAGGATTTTGTATAATATAATGAAAATTTGGACAATCTAAGGGCAATAATTATGGCATTAATTATGTGATATTGCTCATTATCAAACTTGACTGAAATCTTTCAGCAACTTTCATAAAGAATGCTTGAGAAGTGTGAAGGCTAGAGTGTTTATAAACCAAATGTGGACGAACGGACGGCGGACAAAGACCAATTCTTAAACCTCACCTGAGCAATCAGCTCAGCTAAAAAGTGTGTTTCACCGATCTGAGCCATTTTCCAACTTGTCCGAGAAATCAATAAAACCAATGTATTGACTAAGTTTCACGATGATTAGGCAAAAAATGAGACTTCTATAGTGTTCGATCACAAGGTTTCTCTCTAGTCACATAAGGAAAACTGCCCCCCCCCCCCTGGCGGCCATGTTTTTTGACCGATCAGGACCATTTGCGAACTCATCTGAGATATATATAAAACCAATATCACCAAGTTTAATGATGATAGGGCAAAAAATGTGACTTCTAGAGAGTTCAAAAGCTTTTTTTACTATATAAATTTAAGAAAACTGCCCCCCCCCCCCAGGCAGCCATGTTATTCAACTGACCGGAACCATGTTTAACTCAACTCTCGTATCAAGGAAACAAATGTTCAGACCAAATTTCATGAAAATAGGGCCAAAAATGTGACTTCTAGAGTGTTCACATGTTTTCACTATATACATATACAGAAATATGCCCCGCCCACTGGCGGCCATGTTTTTCACCGATCTGGACCATTTTCGAACTCGTCCGAGATATCAATAAAACCAATGTTTTGTCCAACTTTTATGATGGTTGGGCAAAAATTGTGACTTCTAGTGTGTTTACAAGGTTTCTCTAGAACAAATGTGGACGGACGGACAAAGACTGGTCACAAAAGCTCACCTGAGCAATCAGGTGAGCTAAAAAATCCCCCTGAAAGTTCACAGTGAAATATCTACCCCATAGATGCACTCTACGCGGAGGCTGGTGGACCATTAAATAACTTCAAAATACAAGCATACACATGTTCATACCCCTGGTTTAAGTCAATTATCAGAACAATGAGTTCTATATTGGTCGACTAACAGTAATAATCCGAATTACAATTTCTATTGTTACCTGATCTTACACTTGTCATAACAACAGAGCTACTATAATATTATAACATGTTTGGAATCATTTTTGTGTTGCTATAAATGGAGTTTTAGAAGCAATTAGTTTGTTTATTTGAAATCAGATCAAAGAATATCATGGTGGAACACACACTCCACGAACACATCAATACAGGTAACAAACAGGCACTTTATTCATTTATTACCAACATAAATATTTTCCATTGCAATGTGACTCATTTATGTACAATTTAATAAATTAACATCAACATCTCCATTTAAACCAACATGATCAATTTCATTATTTAAATAAACAAGAGCACCGCATAACGGGTGCCACGCTTGGCTGCGAAAGCTTGTCAGATTTTTTTTTTTTTTTTTAAGAGGTCACAGTGACCTTGACCTGTGACCTAGTGACACCCAAAATGGGTGTGGCGTGTAGAACTCATCAAGGTGCATCTACATATGAAGTTTCAAAGTTGTAGGTGGAAGCACTTTGATTTTAGAGGCAATGATAAGGTTTTTGTTAAAGTTTTATATTAGAGGTCACAGTGATCTTGACCTTTGACCTAGTGACCCAAAAATGGGTGTTGCATGTAGAACTCATCAAGGTGCAACTACATATGAGGTTTCAAAGTTGTAGGTGGAATCACTTTGATTTTAGAGCCTATGTTAAAGTTTGACATTAGAGGTCACAGTGACCTTTACCTTTGACCTAGTGACCCAAAAATGGGTGTGGCATGTAGAACTCATCAAGGTGCATCTACATATGAAGTTTCAAAGTTGTAGGTGGAAGCACTTTGATTTTAGAGCCAATGTTAAGGTTTTAGCACGACGCCTACGGCGGACAGCGGACGAGCTGGCTATGACAATAGCTCGGGTTTTCTCCGAAAACAGCCTCGCTAAGAATAACGCAGTATTTATCAATAACATTGTATTAAATTGAGCACAATATATATCAATAAATTGGGATGTGAAGTGAATTTCAGAACACCCTTTGTATACCATATATTATTAACAACACAAAACATGTATTAAAAATTATACAATTTATCATGTAAATGCGCTCACTTATTGAGAATAAAGACTTGAAAAAGTTATGAATAACTCAACACAAAGTTGGTCTCTATAAAATAGCATCAAGTACCAGTATACAATCATTTCAACGTCCCCATATCAATACAAATTCATACATTCCACCATGTCAATACAAATATATTCATTCATTGTTAATTTTTGTAATGCCCATGCTGGCTACATTCCACCATTTCTAAAATGGTTAATTCCCACCATGTCAATATAGGTTTCATTCCACCAAGTCAATGTTGGTGACAATGTAAATGATAGTAACATTACATCATCAAAATGCTGGTTACAATCCAACATGTCAAAACTGGTTACTTTCCACCATGTCAATGTTTTACTATTTCAAGATTGGCTACATTCCACTGTTTTAGGACTGGTTTTCAATAGTGACATTATTCTTGCAGAGAATTGATTGAACCACTTCAGCAGGAGTGACCAGTCTTGTGCTTCCTACCACAACCTGGAACAGAAGAATGAGAATTATTTTGATTCTTTAAATTCTGATATGGTATCACTAATTCTAAAGATTAAAAAAATTATTTTTTGCGGTATAGAACTCACATTGAAAATTGCAATATGTTTCAACAGAGGGCAAGGATTGTCCTAATGCACTCACCTGAGTTCACAGTACATCAATTCTTGATGACTTGCCCTGGTGATCTAGTTTTTGATACTATTTTACCAAAAGTCAGACCTTGATGTTATGCAACTAAACAGTCTGACAAATATCATCAAGATTGAGTCATAAATGTGGCTTCTAGAGTCGTACCAAGGATCTGAATTCTGACCTAGTTTTATACACACATGAACCAGATAAGAACTTGACCAAGATACTGTCAAGATAAAACAAGAGTTCCGCATTCGGAGACCTATGCCCCCTCCCCCCCCCAAAAAAAACAACAACAGTGCTTTGAACTAGTGACCCCAATTTCAAAAGCGGTCATCTACTGTCCAAGGCCTACGCACATGGGAAAGTATTAAGCCAATCGATCAATTTGTTGATGACTTATTGATCAGAAACAATTTTCACACTGATAGTGACATTGACCTTTGACCTAGTGACCCTTATTTCAATATTGGTCATCTACTTTCCAAGGCCTATGCACATGGGAAAGTATAAAGCCAATCGATCAATTTGTTGATGAATTATTGATCAGAAACAATTTTCACACTTATAGTGACATTGACCTTTGACCTAGTGACCCTTATTTCAATGTTGGTCATCTACTGTCCAAGGCCAATGCACATGTGAAGTATCAAGCCAATCTGTTAACTCATTGACAAGTTGTTGATTGGAAACAATTTTCACACTTATTGTGACATGACCTTGACCTTTGACCTAGTGACCCCAATTTCAGTAGGGGCCATCTACTGTTCAAGGCAAATAGACATGTTAAGTATCAAGCCAATCTGTCCATTCCGCGATGAGTTATTGATCGGAAAAAACTGGTCTACCAATAGACCGACCGACCCACCGACATTCAGCAAAACAATATACCCCCTCTTCCTCGCTTGGGGGCATAATAAACATTCTTACCAAGATTGAGTCATTAATGTGGCATCTAGAGTGGTGAAAATATTCTCTATGATTTGATCTGATGACCTAGTGTTTGTACGCACATGACCCAGATTTGAATTCGGCCTAGATATTGTCAAGATAAACATTCTGTTTATCTTTCATCAAGATTGGATGAAAAATGTATTCACAAGCTAAACCGTGACAATGCACAAAGACAGACATAGGGTACCACAATAGCCTCACCATGATCATTTTGTGCTCAGGTGAGCTTAAAAATCAATTTTAATTTTTTAAATTCATTTGTTCCTTAGCAAAGTTTTTCAAACACAAATCATCAGTTTTACTTCTTTTTCCATGTAAATTTAAGAAATTCTTATGATGATGATTATAATTACCAGTCGAAGACTCACCTGTATGGCAGGTTTCATTTGGTTGACAAGGTCTCTGATCTGCTTCACCTCTGTACAATTTACACCTCCAACAACAAAGAGTATCAACAAGGGGTGATCACTTGGCCTCGACTTGCTCACGCCACGAAACAATCTGCAATTGCACACACCATTATTGAAAGAAATTACATTCCCTATAAAATTCCTTGGTTTATCCTTCAGTCAAAGTTTATTGCACATAAAAACTCTGATAATATCACCACTTGAGGGTTTAACCCTTTGCATGCTGGGAAATTTATCGTCTGCTAAAATGTCGTCTGCTGAATTTCTAAAATAAGCATTTTCTTCAATCTTTTTAAAGAATACTATCAAAATAGCAAACAGTTTGGATCCTGACGTTCTGTGGCGTCTCATCTGGATCCAAACTGTTTGCAAAGGCCTTCAAAATTCGGTTCCAGTACTGAAAGAGTTAGTTATAAAAGAAATTTGTCACAGACACTGATGCCCACATGCTTCATGTTTGGACACAGAAAAATCCACTAAATATTCAACAGTCTACAAAAAAAGTATATGTCATATATCAGACAAAATTTTGCCAAAATTCTAACAAATTAAGGAAGTTGTAAATAAACAAATAAAACAAGTATAAAAAGTAGCTGCATGTGTCTCAGCAAACACTCAGATTAATTAATTCATCTTATACACAGTAAATATGCTTATTCGCTACCAAAACATAAGATGCTTTGTTTACACACATCGCCTTTTTTTATAACGCAAAGCAGTGTATTTTATGAACTATATAGGTCTTCAACTCAAATGCTGTTTGTCAAAAACCAAACATTGTTGGTCGTGATATTTGAGTCACTTTATGTTTTATTTCATAATTTAGGTATGGGATTAGTGTTTGTGTGGTACCCAAATGATCTGTGTTTGAGACCATTGAAGCATATTGGCCAACAATCAGGTCTTTTAAAATGAGCTCACATTATTGGGGTGGTCCTAAAATTAGGCCAGTCTTTAAGTTGATGCTTTTAGTGCATGTTTGTTACCAGTGAATAGTTCATTTGAATTGTATGACCAATTAACACAAAAATCACTGATTACGTTTTTGTTCAGACATGGACCAGGAATGAAGATGTTTAATTAATGATTCACAAGTGAAGAGTTTTGCTGGCTAAATCTTCAACTTTCTAACCAGGAAGCATGATGATGACCCTCTTAAGGGCTTTACTGAACTTAAAAAAAACAAACTATATGCTACAGTAATTACCAAACACATCTGAGCCACACTCTGTGAAAACAGTGATAAATGTGTCTGTGAAAACAGTGATAAATGTGTCTGTGAAAACAGTGATAAATGTGTCTGTGAAAACAGTGATAAATGTGTCTGTGAAAACAGTGATAAATGTGTCTGTGAAAACAGTGATAAATGTGTCTGTGAAAACAGTGATAAATGTGTCTGTGAAAACAGTGATAAATGTGTCTGTGAAAACAGTGATAAATGTGTCTGTGAAAACAGTGATAAATGTGTCTGTGAAAACAGTGATAAATGTGTCTGTGAAAACAGTGATAAATGTGTCTGTGAAAACAGTGATAAATGTGTCTGTGAAAACAGTGATAAATGTGCAGACTGCACTGGCTGATCAGGGACAAAACTTTAAGCTTCTATGGAATTTTTTGTTTAAAGGAAGTCTCTCCTTAGCGAAAATCCCGTTCATGCGGAAAGTGTCGTCCCCGTGTAACCTGCGCAGATTGCTTAGGCTAATCTGGGATGACACTTTACGTATTTGCAATAAGCACCATTTTCCCAAAATGAGGCTCATATTAAAGTACTCACCCAAAGCCTGACTTTAGGATGTCCTTCAGTCCAGATGACTTGTTTTCCACATCAACAAGGTCTGGTTTGCTGGGTTCCAAGATGGCTGCTACCAGCTGCCGCAGTAGAGGATTATGGGTAGCGGGACTGACAGCAGAACCGGGATCAAGAATAGTCCTAGAAATGTTAACATGGTATATCAATCAATTGTAAGGAAATACAGGCTCTTCCTGGCTAAGATTTTTTTTAGCCAAATTTACAAAATTATGTATGAATGTTACTTTTTGATAGTTTACTGGGTTTTATGAAGAAAAACTTGTAATTGCAAAAGTGGTAGAAAGTTATTCAACTATATTTTGCTTTGAAAGATCGTTCTCAGTACTCATTATTTTAAAATTAGAGTTTAGGAAAAGATTGTGTGCCTAAATACTTTTTGTTTTTTGTTTTTATGTAATATCAAACTCATAGAAAAACTATCCAGTTTCTTTTTTGTAAATGCCTTCAAAGTGTTTAATTGGCTTATAATTGTCTTACAAAATACATGCACAAAGATTTTGCAAACAATAAATGGGAATACAATAATTATGAACACCAAAAGGTTATAGGGAGTTGCTATCAGTAACCCTTAAGCGTAAAACCTTTTCTGCAGCCTTTACCTGAATAGTTGCAGATGACTTCGGCTGTCTGCAATGGCCACCAGTTTCTCCCAAATGTTGTCCACTATATCAGTGAGGATGGATCGATCACTCAATGAGCCTGCACTACCAACTGAAGGGGGCAAAAAAAAGATATGAGCCAGGCTCAGTGAAAAGGGGGTTTAATGCATGTGTGTTAAGTGTTGTCCCAGATTAGTCTGTGCAGTTCACGCAAGCTAATCAGGGACAACACTTTCCGCATAACTCTAGATAATTGCAAAGAAGAGACTTTCTTTAAACAAAAAATATCATATAAGCAGAAAGTGTCATCCCTGATTAGCCCGTTCCATTCCTGCCAGTATTATCAGCATGGGTATCAATTTAGAATATTAGATGGCTGCTTCTAGGTTTGCTTCAAATGATGACAAAATTTTGACAGTGTACTACACACAATACTAGAGTCCTGTTAGTGAACTAACATGTATGCATAGCACAAGCTAGCAATTATTTGGTAAACAAAACCAAGTAGGGACTTTACCATGATCTAAGATAAGGAAATAATTTGGACCAATCAGTTTTGAAAATTTTGTAAATGCATACTATACAGCTTTGCCTCTTCCGTGGTTAATAATTCACACTAATATGTCACTTATGCTAAAAATCAAATAAGTCAGGAACATGTGGATGCTTGGTCATGAAAAAGGGTCATGTCTTGCGCATGTACACTTCAGCTTCAATTCAATAGCTTTTGAAATGGAAGTAGCTGGCTCCTTTAACTTACATTTCACATGACTAAAGAAACTGTGGATGATTTGACATGAAAGTCTCTTACACATCTGTAATTCAGAATTAAGAAATATTTCAAAGTTTTAATTAAATTGCTTGAGAAATGTAAAAGAAAAAACATAGTTCCCTCTACAAACTGGTAAAAGGGTAATAATGAGAGACTAAAAGGTCAAATCACTGACTGACAAATGAATAGGGTGGCTCCAATAAAACCCTCTGTAACTCCATTTGCAGGAGTAGACAAACGTCACATCTTATGATGAAGCAACATACCAATCGCTTGTGTCAGAGAAGGCAAGTCTTTCTCAGCTAGTATTCTGTCCAACAAAGCTTCCTGCCAAAAAATGATGAGAAGTACCTTGTATTAAGTCATTGACATATCTCTGTGCAACATACAGTTTATGTACCGCTGGTAAATAAGCATTTAAAATTCAATGTGTGCATCTGTAACAAAGTGATTACGATGAGTTCAAGACAATACACACTGGTATCATATAAAAGTAGGTAATTTACACAGAATGACCAATATTATATAATTAAGCTGGACAAATCATATTGGAAAGGAAATTCATATTGGAAAGGCAATTCATAGAGGAAAGGAAATTCATATTGGAAAGGAAATTCATATTGGAAAGGCAATTCATATAGGAAAGGCAATTCATATTGGAAAGGCAATTCATATTGGAAAGGCAATTCATAGAATAAAGGCAATTCATATTGGAAAGGCAATTAATATGGGGCGGGCACTTCATACAGGACTGATATGTACCTGTATCTGTTCTTCAAGGTCCTCCTGTTCTAGAGCAGCTGCACCCAACAAGGAGTAGATGTAGACCAGCATACAGAGAATGTCATCAAGGCTGTACACCCTGTGAATGCGATGTGAAATACATGCACATACTTGCTCTGAGAAAACAGGGCTTAATGAATATGCATAAAGTGTCGCCCAAGATCAGGGACAACACTTGTCGCCTATTAATTTTTTTTTAAATGGAACTTGTCGTCCCTCATAAGCCTGTGCAGACTGCACAGGCTAATCTGGGAAGGGACATTTAACACATGTATTCAGCACCATTTTCCCAGAACAAGGCACATATGAAATAATATTGAAATCAAGCCATAGACGCCTATATCCTTGATCAAATCAGTGATAATTTACTATATACTCTTAAAAAGGCATAAGACAGCTTTTTTGTCCAAAATAGCTTTGCTTTCCCTAAAGGTATATCAAATAATTAAACTTTTAACTGAACTTGATTCTCCAAACAAATAATCATTTAAGGATATTATGTCCTTAAACAAGAGATGTGTTTGTCAGAAACACAATGCCCCCTTCTGTGCCCCTTTGAAGCCATGTATTTGACCTTTGACCTTGAAGGATGACCTTGACCTTTCACCACTCAAAATGTGCAGCTCCATGAGATACACATGCATGCCAAATATCAAGTTGCTATCTTCAATATTGCAAAAGTTAAGACCAATGTTAAAGTTTTCGGACGAACGGAAAGACTGTTTATATTTGACCGTTGACCTTGAATGATGACCTTGACCTTTCACCACTCAAAATGTGCAGCTTCATGAGGTACACATGCATGCCAAATATCAAGTTGCTATCTTCAATATTTCAAAAGTTATGACCAATGTTAAAGTTTTCAGACGGACGGACAGACTGACGGACGGACTGATGGAAAGTTAAACAAGAGCACCACATAACAGGTGCCACGCTCAGCTGCGAAAGCTTGTCAGATTTTTTTTTTTAAGATGTCACAGTGACCTTGACCTTTGACCTAGTGACCCAAAAATGGGTGTGGCTTGTAGAACTCCTCAAGGTGCATCTTCATAGTTGTAGATGGAAGGACTTTGATTTTAGAGCCAATGTTAAAAACCTTTTCAAACCATGACACGGACGGCGGACACGACGAGCTGGCTATGACAATACCTCGGGTTTTCTCCGAAAACAGCCGAGCTAAAAACTATATGCCACCCTTCGGGAGCATAAAAAACATACAAGATTGAACAAAAATGAATAGAATGCCTGAAATTAAGTAATCATAGAGGTGATTAAATATCTTTATTTTAAATGTATCCTTACTAAAATTTGCTGAATGATGTCTATCAAGAAAAGTTCCAAATGAGCTTAAAACATATCAGAATCTATTGCAGTAAAAAGATGCTGCATTCAATAAACGCATATGCCCCGATGAGAAAGCTTTTGCAGCATTGTTTAATTGGCCTATTTAAATATAATCAGGGTGTGTTTAGAGTATTCATAAATATAACCCACAGAAGTATCATAGCTCTGTAGAATGTGGTTTTGGACCTTCTGAATAAGTCTGAAAGTAGGTCAAGGTCAAAATGAGGTCAGGTGGTGTGGGTGTGTTCATAGTAATCAAAGACCTTGCAAGTTTCAAAGCTTTGCATAAAGAATTACTGATGTTAGATAAAATACATCATATTAGATTAACGAAGAATTTGAACCTTGTAAAAAAGTACAACAGTTGGTTAATGTCAAAATAAAATGGGGTCACTTGAAGTTGATGAGTTGATAGTGTTCAAATACATCATCCATGCGCGTATCAAACCATAGCCTGAAGCAATTTATTATGTAAAACAAAACATGTTATTTTGGGTTAAACTCTGGCGGACAGACAAACGGATAAATGGAGAAACAAACTGGGGCATTAAGATTAATTACTTTTAGGCCACCTTCTTACCATTTATCAGCCTCCTTTTTGCTAACCATCTTCAGAAGATAGGTGAAAGCTTCTGTGCCACTTAGATCATCCAGGCACTGCAGCAAGCCTTTCTCCACACTGATCAGCTCATCAACATGTCGGTTACTATGACTACTGAGACTGTGCGATGTTGCCATGGCAACTTGCAACCAATCCAGATGCCGGCTGATTTTGTCGTACTGCCCCCTTCATACAACAAAGTAAGTCTTTTCATATACAGAGTGTTTAAAAAAACTAAGTAGAAGTTAAGAAACATCAGACAAAAAATGTACATATTTGAATGACCTTAACGGCAAAAAAGACAGTTTTAAAATAAAAGGAGGATCTTGATGGCCCTGAAGTACTCAGCAAAGGTCAAGGTACACCAATTGTCGAAGACTTTACCTAATAACAATTTACCTATATTATAATTTTATAATGTTGACTCTAGACATGTAGACCCAGATTTGACCATGGCCTACATATAGTCAAGATTAGCATTCAAACTAATGTTTATCAATATATAAATTGGGTTTCTAGAGTGGTAATATTACTTGTCTCAGCTTTGATTTTGACTAAATTTTTGGCCCATAGAATGGAAACAAGCTAAAAGTTGATGATTCACAATGTCCTGCATAGATGTAAAGTGAAAACATTAGCTCAACATGAGCACTTCATGCTCATGTGAGATAATTATAATCTCCTTTGATATTCATTTTTAGTTTTAAACCAGAAAGTTAGAATATTTAACAGAAGACAACTGATAAAAATTAGTTCAAAGAAATATCGGAATTTGATTAGAAATCAATAACATGAAATAACAATTTGTAAAAAATTACTTAAAATACATATCAAAAAGATTTCACTACGCAATAAGTCTGTGAGCTGTAATAAACTTATCTTGTTCTAAAATACTATATTGTACATTTCCACTATTCAATTATGCAAACCAGTGATACTACCACTGTTCTCGATAGAAACTGAGATTTTCATATAACCGTTTTTTTTCATTAAAATTTGGTTTAAATCAATGCATTTTGCTTATATACTTTAACATAAGCTTTTGCTCACTAAGTGAAGGAATTAATTTAAAAAAGAAAATTACTGATGTGAACTTTAAAAATTGAACTAAGTGACTCTATGATAACTTGGTTTCAGTTAGCTTGCAAACTGACCTTAAGATACCGGAAACTAAAGTTTTAATTTTGAATTCAGGTGATCTGCAATAAATTTTATAGAGAACTCAACTATTAAATTCTGTTGTTTTACATTTAGGTTTCGAGCATTATCCAGAAATCCTGCAAACAGGTTTCTCAAATTTAAAGCCTTGAATTCTGGGCCAGTATTTACAAAGCTCCTAAATGGAATCTTAACTTTTTTTTTAAGATAAGATAAATGTCAGATCAAACTTTTATTAATATTATATTGTCATTTTACAGAAGGATCAAATATAAATCATATATAACATATAAATCACTAATTCCTTCAAAAATAATAAAATTCCTAGGGTGTCTTTGATAGTTTGTGTGCATGTATATTAACATTTAAAAAAATCTGAAAAAAAAGGATGCATTACAAAAATGAACATTATCTTCAACTTTCTTTTAAAAGCAGGAAATATTAGATTTCCCATTGGAAAATTTAATCTTATTTTTCACCAAGTTTTACTTCATTTAACAATTTCCGTTAAAGATTTGTAAATACCATCCTAGACCTCACCTAAACAGTTTCAATGTGGAATTCAGCTGCTCAGCGCTGACTCTGGTTGGTTTGCCAGTTAGGGATAAAGGGAGACCATTCTTGACAGCAGCCTCCACGAGTTGTCTGTTCACCTCCATCAGTGCCTCCTTCTGTTTCCCAGCAAGCACAGTCTGCAGGTGCTCCTGGGAACCGGATTGGGCTGCTAGGCAACCAGGCGCTATGATGTCCACAGCTGTTTCGCTGTAAAAACAAAGGTCTTATTTTTAGTAAAATATGTATCAGGGTAGAAAAGTAAGGTCCCTGACCCTTTTGTTTCAGTGACTTGTTCACCCAATTGGACATTTTATAAGTGTGTTGGTAAATGGCTTTACTTGCTTGATTTTAACCACCTAACTGTTAAACTCCATTATAATAACAAACAAGAGCTGTCTCCATATGATGACATATGCCCCTGATTAACGCTTTGATATAAGTTATGAGCATTTTTCGAAATCTAAACGCGGACCCTAAGTTCAAGGCCAAAGGGGTAAAAATTTGTGTGCGTATGGAAAGGCCTTGTCTATATACACATGCATACCAAATATGAATGTTACATCTGAAGCGACATAGAAGTTATGAGCATTTTTCGAAACCTAAACGCAAAGTGTGACGGACAGACAGACGGACAGTGCGATCACTATATGCCCTCCTTCGGGGGCATAAAAATAATTGTAATTCTCCAACAACCTATTAGGATTAAGGAACAAATATGGGATAAAGTACCAAGTGTGGAATCCCAAATAATGCTCCTTTATTTGACTGGCAAAAAAGGCTCACCAGTGTTTGCTTTTTCGTTCAAATTCATAATGGAAAAATGTATTTAAAAAATTGCAAATGGGACCCAAGTGAAGATTTCCAAAAATAATTTGATTTTTTTAGATCCACATTTAGTTCATTTCCCATCCAGCTCTAAAGGTTGCACCTTAGTAAATGTAGCATTGAAAACATTTTTATTCTAAAATTTAAAGCATTTTTTAGCAAAAAGCACAACAGCACTGATTCCAAATTTTAGTCAAAATGCAGCATTTTTTCCCAATTCAAAGGGATCTGGCTGCATTCCCAAAATGGTGAAAAAAACACTGCTCACTAAAAATACTTATTTGTAATCAAGACTTACCTAGTGTTCTGTATACATGTATTACTAAAGAGCCTAGAAACATGAGTTAACATTTATGCATCGTTAATACCTGTCAGCATTGCAGAGAGGGGTCATGTTGACCTTGACATCTGTCACATGACCTGGTAACCGTGGTAACAGCTGCTGTATCCGGTCGAGGAGGCTGTCCGTGTTGTGTGAGGTCACAGAGGCCAGGTCAAGTGTGCGGTCAACAAGAACGAGCGAGACACGCTCTTGGACAGTCTGAAGTCATCATGGTACAGTGATTATCCAAACTTGCACATAAAAGTTAAGTCCTTGAGTTTACAAATGTCTCCACCCACTCCCCTAGCCCAGCCAACAACTCCCAGACATCTTTCCCTGTTACTGGACTTTCAATACCTACAAAGACGGCATTTAACAGATCTCTCTAAAAGATCCCATTTTATAAGGATGGGAAGTTAATTATATAAGAATGTATTTCACATCAATAGCTTAACTTAAGAGGTTCAAACTGGGACTTACTCTAACACCACAGGCTTTATAAAAAACAAAAATAAATACAAAATGGTTTAATCTTATCTACGGCAGAGAATCTTTCTGCATTACCTGATAGTAAGCCACCAATTTCTTGGGATCAACTCATAAGAAACATGGTCTCTAAAAACAACAGTGTTTTGATGCATTGCTAAACCCTTCCTCATTCAGAGGCAAAGTCGAAATGGCTACATGAAACCAGCATAAAACCAGAACAGAAAGTGAGTAACTGGCAGACTGTTCAGGTTTTATGCTGTTTGCTGCTCATCAGTATCTAAGGGTTGCTAATGAAGGCTTTAAAACTTGAAGCTAGTGACAAAGGTCTTTAATTTAATTTGATTTTGTAAGGGTAAACTGAAGAGGGATAATCCTAACAAAGGGAGACAAAACTTAATAAAGGGAGACACATTTAACAAAGTAAGACAAAACTTAACAAAGGGAGACAAAACGTAAACAAGGGAGACACACTTAACAAAGGGAGACAAAATTTTACAAAGGGAGACAATACTTAACAAAGGGAGACAAACTTAACAAAGGGAGAAAATGCTCAACAATGGGAGACAAACATAACAAAGGGAGAAGAACTTAACAAAGGGAGAAAATGCTCAACAAAGGGAGACAAACTTAACAAAGGGAGACAAACTTAACAAAGGCAGACAATACTTAACAAAGGGAGACAAACTTATCAAAGAGAGACAAAACTTAACAAAGGGAGACAAAATTAACAAAGAGAGACAAACTTAACAAAGAAAGACGACCTTTCTGCGCTGCCTGGCTGCTGGATAGGCCTCCAGTTCTGTGGCCAGGATGCTGCTGGTAAGTCCCAGGCTGTAGATGTCCTCACGCACTCCCAGCTCTGTCAGTAGGCCGTTCAGACTGCACACCAGGCTCTGTTGCCAATAGCAACACAAGTTTAGTCGGGAGTCTTAGTAGCAGTATTATAGCTGCTTTAAGGGCAATGGTGATGATGATGATGACAATTACAGAGACGATGATGATGGAGGTGGTAATGATGATGATGATGATGACAATTACAGAGATGATGGAGGTGGTAATGATGATGATGGTGATGATAATGATGATGATGGTGATGATAAATGATGATGACGATCAGAGAGGCAATAATAACGAAAACAACAGAAAGATGACAATCATGAAAATTATGACTTCAATTGCAAAAGACAAATACCTTATAGGAAACTTGCAGATCTTTAGGTAGGCAGGAGATATCTATACTCTTCAGCGACTCAAAGTCTTTATGTTCTGGCTGCAAACAGATGTTTAGGATTTTCATGCTGGCTATATTTTACCATTTAATTATTTACACAGCGTTGAAATCCAACTCTGTCAAAAATCAAAGAATCCAAACGAAACTCCAATTTGATAGGTAAGTCATGTAGGTAGACTCACACACAACACATAAGGTAAGTATATGAAAGTATCTCGGACTTGTTTTCGGGAACATGCTATTTAAGAGAAAATTGTTCAGCCCAAGGCCCGCAACTTTGTCAAATATCAATGGATGTAACTTAAACTTTAACTTGATGTGTAAGTCATAAATGTAGACTCGAGCACCACAAAATAAGGTCAGTATCTGAGAACAATTGAGAAAGAAATCGGGAAAAGTAGAATTTTAATGAAAATTCATAAGTCCAATGCCCACAACTTTGGAAAAAATCAATGGACCAGAACACATCTTAACCTGTAAGTCATGAAATCATGCAAAATAAGGTAAATATCTGAAAAATTTTAAGAAAAAACTGCGGAAATTGATGCTGGATGGACAGAAAACCCGACAGTGCAACTGCTATATGCCATCCTACCAAGTGCATGAACATTTACCATTCACATTTTAATAAGTATCGATGTATGCATCATGTAAATAATTTACCTTTATTACATCCACATGGAGCATCACAAACTATGCAATGTAAAACTCATGCGTACAAAAATTTTGTAATCACTCATTACTCATTTTATGTTGTTAATTTTACACTAAACAATAGACAATGTTGATCTTTTCTGAAGACAAATATGCTCATCTTATAATCACTTATCAACAATTCTGTAGCTCCGACCGCTAAACGTTTGTGCCAACCAAAGAATTAAGTCATGATTTTGTTATATATTTTGCAAATTTTCCCTGGAATCACCAATTGTACCTGAATCCTAACCATGCCATGTTTGGGCTAGTTCAACATCTTGTGTTCATACAAAAGATAAGACTCTCACATTATATTACAATAGAATAACTTGCACTTCAAGCTTACAAGAACAAGAGATGTGTTTGTCAGACACACAATGCCCCCATTGGCGCCGCTTTGAAATAAAATTTCAATATATCATTTGGAAGGTTTAGAAATTATCTCCCTTTTAAAGCTTATTACTTCCCTTGGATTTGTTTTTTTGACCTTTGACATTGAAGGATGACCTTGACCTTTTACCACTCAAAATGTGCAGCTCCATGAGACACACATGCATGCCAAATATCAAGTTGCTATCATCAATATTGCAAAAGTTATGACCAATGTTAAAGCTTTGGTTCAAGTTTTGGGACACAGTGACACACACAGTGACACACACAGTGACACACACACTCACACATACAATGACAGACAGGCCAAAAACAATATACCCCCGATCATTCGATCCTGGGGCATAAAAATATTAACCCTCTCTCCAACAAGCACATTACCTTCGCATGTCTGTTGTTGTACAAGAGCTCCACCTGGGAAAGATCTGAGCCGACCAAGGGAAACAACTTGGCATGGCCTGGCATGAGGAATATGGAGTTACCCACATTGACCGCAGACAATGGAACATGGAACACCTCAGCTGTGTAGTTCTAGGGACGAACAAATGTAGCATTCTTTATCTGATAAATACACAATACATGTACCATCAAATCTCAGCTTGAAAATGCAAGTCAGAGTATTTAGTTTTTGTTAGGGCACTTTGCTTAACAACAAGAAACATTTAAATCCAAGAAGAGCGCATTGCCCACCGACATGATCCAAATTAATCTATCACTTAAAGGGACCGGTCATCAACCACAAATGACAAAAAAAGAAAAGTTAAAAAATACTGTATTTTTTTACAATTATTAGTTTAGATTGATTAAAATATCACGACTGGTATATTACATTACTTGAAAAAGTTGTTAAGTTTTCATATTTTCAGTATATTCAGTAATAAAATTTTACTGGGTATGTGTACCAGGTAACTACTAGTTAACTATATATAACGCAAGTCGATAGATCATCATCGTCACGTGTTAAACCCAGGAATGCAAATTGTGCATGCGTAGTTAATTGTATATATTTTATATATAAAATGATCAATCTACTTGCGTTATTTATTGTGTGTATATCGTATATTGTCACCTATTTTCGTGATGTACTTTCGATTTCATATCGAAAATTTTTTTACCAAATATACTGAAAATATGATCTTTTTTTCAAGTAATGTAATATACCAGTGTGATATTTTAATCAATATAAACTAGTAATTGTAAAAAAATACGGTAATTTACAACTTTTCTTTTCTTCGTCGTCGTGGTTGACGGTACCTTTAAGCTCTGACTAGTAACATTTTATTTATGTAAAATATTCAGCATTTTATATTTCATATTAAAAACAATTATCTAACATTAAAATTGAACACTACCATTATGCATTTGAAGTAAAGTGTTTGTTTGTTTTAGTTCAGTACCAATAGAACATTCCTTGTTTCATAAATGCACTGATCTCAAAAATAAAAAAGAACCAACAAGTTTTTAAAACCTGGTTCAGTGAATGCCAATCTTTTTTCTGGGGTATTTCAATCTGGTGGTCCCAGGTTTAATCCATATTATGGGAGGAAACACAAGATTTCCATATGGGTTCTTCCCAGAAAACAAACTTAACAGTATTTCAATTTGAAATTCTATGAAATCGGATGGAAATAAATATCATAATAAACAATCATATTTGATAGAAAAGTCAAACAACAAAGGATTGAACTTATAATTGCACTAAATAAGCATCTTCTGGGAAAACTGGGCTTAAAGCATATGTGTAAAATGTCCTTCCATATTAGCCTGTGCAGTCCACACAGGCTAATCAGGGACTACACGTTCTGTTTTTTGATATTTATGGTTTAAAAGAAGTCTCCTCTTAGTGAAAATCAAGTTTAGGGCGGAAAGTGTTGTCCTTGATGAGCTTGTGTGAACTGCCCATGCATTAAGCCCAGTTATCCCAGAACAAGGCTCCAATGTGGCCTACCATGTTGCCCATCCATTCCAGCAGCCTGTCTTCCACCTGAGTAAAGAACTGCTCGCTCTCCTCTGTGACATCCTGTAGGCTGAATGAGTGCACGGCAGAACTCTGGCATGTAATTACAACTACATACTGAAACAAGAACAATGAATAATTGAGCTGCATAACGGGAAAACTGGGCTTAATGCATGTGCCCATAGTGCTGTTCCATAAAAGCCATTGCAGTCAAAACAGGCTAATCAGGAACAACATTTTCCACTTTTATGGAATTTTTCGTTTAAAGGGAGTCTGTACTAAGCATAAAATCAAGTCTAGGCGTAGAGTGTCGTCTCTGATTAGCCTGTGCGGACTAGACAAGGCAACTCTCAGACAACACTTTAAGCTTATGCATTAATTCCAGTTTTTCCATAACGATGCTCAATTTATGATTTTTTGGCTAGTTGTTTAAACTGTACCATTCACAAGGTTTCATGGGGAAAAAAATCACAGTCAGACAGACAAATGTAAAATCCCTATATATGAAAGGGTGACCCACATGTAACTTACGGAGAATATTTTGTCATTTACATTAAAGACATTATCAATGAAAAGCAAATGAAAACAAAGAGCATACACAAATATAAGGGTGTTCTAATAGTCTGTACCAGTAACATAATTTGATTTATTTCCTATGTTAAATGTACCCATTATCGTGATTTTGACTCAACTACTTACTAGGGAATTATTGTTTAGAAAAGGAAGATTTGATTTTCAAATGCAAAAACACCCTTAAATCTTTCCATAAATTTTCTTACGAAAGCCATTTCTTGATATGGGACCAGCAGCCTCACACATACATGCATGCCAATGAAAACTTCTGGCTTACAGGGACACATCAGCAGGAAACCAATCAGCATCCTTTGAATACAATGGGCCCTTGTTCTGGAAAAACTGGACTTCAAGCATTTGTGTTAAAAGAAATCCCAGATTTTGCCTATGCAATCAGCACAGGCCAATCACGGATGACACTTTCCACTATGGTATTTTTTAGTTTGAAGGAAATCCATTCTTAGCGAACATTCAATTTAGGGGGACAGTGTCGTCCCTGATAAGCCTGTGTGGACTGCACTGGCTAATCTGCGACAAAACTTTACGCACTTGAACTAAGCTCAATGTTCCCAGAACAAAGCTTTAATAACTGAGGCAGCAGAAACAAACAGCAAGATCACCTGAAAATGGCTGGCCTGCAGTATGTCACGAATAATCTCCTTGGCCACTCCGACCAGGAGGCCGCTCACAACGAATACACCTTTCTTCTGGTCTTCGGCTCCACTCTTTAAAGACAAAGCATTTAACATAACAAAAACAAGCTCTTTTAACAGCTGCTATTTGGTCATTTTTAAAATGGCAAAGTGTTGTTTTCTTCAAAATCCAGTTAAAAAGATCTATAAAGCCCAATTTTGACCTTTGAACTCCATTTCTAAGTGTGATCTTGACCTTTGTGGTAGGAAGACAAATATTACATGCATCATGTAGTCTTATGATGGATTATTATTTTATAATACACATGTACATGAATATATGCCAAAAATATTGCTGAGACAAGAATTTCCAAGCTGTTTTAAGGCCAACTTTTATTTTTGACCTCTAATTGTGAACTTGACAATTTAGCTAGTGAGACGGTTGCTACATGCAACACATTGTCTTACGATGGTGGACCTTTTTTTAATGAAAAGGCAGGAAATTTTGCATCAACACACAGATGTAGAATTGGACAGTGTAACTGCTATAATTATGCTGCTTTCTGAAATGACATGCTTAAGACCTACCTCAAAGGAAGAGAATTCCTTGACATCAGTTGCTCCAGCATTCAAGAGTCGAGGTAACCCACCTTGCCAATGTAGCAACTCTCCTGCAGTATTGTCAATGAATACCACTGCCTTTGCAACATGTTTGTACACTTTTTCCCATTGCTTAGCAATCCCAGCCGATATTGCTTTCATTTTTCATAAGCCACGCCTGAAACATGAATATGATAGAGATTGGTAACGACTAATGACATGTTAAACAACTATACTAATAATGGTAACAAGAGCACCACATAACGGGTGCCACGCTCGGCTGCGGGTGCATTTTTTAAGAAATGAAAGCTTGTCAGAATTTTAATATTTTTTTTTTTAGAGGTCACAGTGACCTTGACCTTTGACCTAGTGACCCAAATATGGGTGTGGCGTGTAGAACTCATCATGCAAGGTGCAGCTACATATGAAGTTTTAAAGTTGTAGGTGGAAGCACTTTGATTTTAGAGCCAATGTTCAAAACCTTGACAAAATGTTAAGGTTTTAGCACGACGCGGACGGCGGACACGACGACGGACACGACACAACAAGCTGGCTATGACAATACCTCGGGTTTTCTCCGAAAACAGCCAAGCTAATAAAAATCCAGTGCTTTTTCCAGGAATTTTTTCAGACAACCCGGGGCCAATAGGGTGGGGTGGACTGTCCCCTCCTTACTTTTTTTTACATTTCTAGAGGCCAATAACGTCATTTGGCGCCGCAGGGCTTGTAACGTCATATACTTTTGGTGAGCTATGACTCTTAAAAACAAGAACTATAGTCATGGATAAAGATATATTTATAAATTGTTTTTTAATGGTTTAGAACCTTTTCCGTAAAGAGATTATAATCCCAACTCTAACGATTCCCCGATACATCCGTATTAATCCGACTCTTTAAGTGCATACTTACTATTTTTCCAGTTTCTCTTAATTATCTGAAAATCCTGTATATTCTATTTATAAAAGCAAACTCTGCTAAATATTAACGATAAAAGTGCTCAAGAATTTTGTAAACACTCTTTTTTCTAAAGCCTAAAGTATAAAATGAATTCCGGCATTTGTGACTATTTGAAGATTTGATGAACTACTCCCACTAAACATGTTTAAATCACTTGGCGTGATGTGTGCATGTTTATACAACCATCAATACACCCACGCTTTCCATGCAAATGACACGAAGTTGTACATGCTGCATAATTTTCGCGCCTTTTTTATTGATACAAAGATTCAACAGGATATAAATATGCACTGTTTATTTGAAGCTAGAATTAGTCAAAGTCGCGCTAACATTAACATTCTGAACTGAGTTTCAGATAAGAAATGTATTTATGCTAATTGGAGATTTCAACAAAACATTAAAAGCTTCGTAATGAATTCAACTTTAACTTGTTAAAACGCTTAACGAGTTGAAACAATGTTTTGACAGTATAATGCATGAAATGGAAAATTTTCACCAGGATTTCAGCTTGTTGCCATCATCATTCTTATAATTAGCTGGCAAGGATTTCTGTGGCAATTAAATGTATGTAACGAGTCGTCTGCATGATTTAACTACAGGTTAGTTCTTCTTGCATGCTCTGAGATTTTATGGGTACATACGTACAGCTCATCGTTCTTTCTGATTAAACCAAATTCAATGTCAAAATAATAAGTGACTTTAAGTCACGAGTTTGTCTATAAATTCCATTTCAATCAACCTTAAACAGCGTAACAAACACAATACCTGTTATCAATATCAATTTGCGTGTTGTTTGTGGATAAATGCTCAAAATTAAAAGTTTATAAAAACCGTTACCAAACTGAAAGTCGAAGTTTTGAATTGATCTATCTTACAAAGGTTCTGTAGAAAGTCAGTGTATTATGATTGGTTGATTAGACACGAGATCTATCTCGCAGGGGATTCCAGAGACAATTGATGGAAATAGGAAATAGGAATAGGAAATAGGAATTTTCGGAATACTCGACTTTTTCCATTGCAAAAACTTTCAAATTTCAAGAACCGTTGATGTGTTTGAAACTTTGGATTAATATCATTATTATGCGAGCACACCACATCAGGTTAGTTGTTTTTATTTGCGCATTAGTGATATATGATCTGTTTGTGTTTATTTATGCCTGAAAATTGTTTATGTTGATAATATTACCAATTAAAGTACCACCCAGATTTATGGCGGGGGACTTGACATGAAAAATGCTGTAACCAGTTGCAACTCCCAGTGACCCGGAGGGTCAATATCTGGGAGTTGGACTATTGCAACTAAACTGCAGGTATTACATGCCTACGAGTGCTGTCGCTCATAAAGTGTGGGCTCTCATTGGTCAATATTGTTTTTCCAATAAAATGACGCTCTGCCTTTAAGCGGTCTTTATTTAGGTAAAGCAATACATGTTATTGACAGAGGATCGTAAATGGGCTTTCAAAAGTTTTTATAGCTTTGATTCTTTAGAATGGCTAGCTGCAGAAGCTGCAAAAATACACTGATCAGAAGAGTTCAAGTGCCCCACTGACTCTGTTTTCGAAATTCAAGCGCCCCGTCGAAGGACCGTTAAATGACCTGTGGAAAGAAATGTACTCATACATTGACCGTCAATGGTTGAAAATATTTAAAAAAACTTCTTCTGGCGAATTAAGACAAATTTAAAAAAAAAATAAACAATACTTTAATGTGATATAATCTTGTCAAAACAGAATACAATATGTTGCAGGAAAACATTTCTGTGAGTGTTCCGCATTTACATTTTGAACTGTTTCTAAAAAGTATTTATAACAATACTGCATTGTTTTAGCTTTTGTTTACATTTGTCATGTCAAATTTTACAGGGATATCCATTTACAAGTAAGCATGTACGGAAATTTAACCTGTGGGAGGTGTTTAATCTTTTTATTTTCACATTCAGTCTTTGTTACAAACTTTATTTATTTACGTAACTGAGAGATGGTGACACATTTGCAGAAGAAACACCTACTAAAAGATTATAATTTAGTACACATAAAATATGTTCAAGTATAATGCATAAATTTTCTTGTACATTTAATCTTTCTTGTACATTTAATCTTATTGGTCCTCCATTAAGAAACTATGCCATAATTTGGTGCATTTATGTTGGACCGTATTAATTTATTAGCCAGCTCGCAAAGCATCCGCAGGGCTTTTAAATATTCTAAAATTCTTCTCTGTATTTATTGTGACTATATTTAGAATTACTCATCTGGTTATTTCCTTTTTAATTTAATCAAAATATTTGTTTATGTTTAGAGATAAGTATGACGTCACTTTGATTGTCCGCGCACTATGAATGAAGACGACGTCATTTGATTTTCATTGTTGTGGTGACATCACGTTTTCACGGAAAAGTGGAGGACTTTCGGTTAATATATTCTCATTTATAACCTTTAAATTGCGGATAACATATTTATGAAATCGTGTGAGAATCAAAATAATCGACGTGTAAGCGTTGGTTATTGCGGTAACTTTCACACTTATCTCTTGCAAAGCATCAGCGCAGTCTTTTACGTAACCTTCGCTAATAACCAAGGGTTTGTCAATCCGATGCTTGTTTAATACCAAACCACAATCCGATCGTTGGAATTTTTTTATATTTTGACAACATTTCATTTGACAGAAAATGTCACTTACTAAATTTGAGAGAATAGACACTGTTCTCAATTTGGTACAACATGTACCACCTCGTAAATCATAAACATTCTACTACAAAAAAGTGTTATATCAATGGTATTAAATAACATGTTTTGGTGGGTGACATAATTGTCGCTGACCTTCATTGTATTAACTTCTAAATTATGGTAATTTGAAATTACTTTGACTTTAAATGCTCAAAAATAAAAATAAAAATAAAACAAATATGCTGCCTGGCCCTTGTGAAATCTAAGTACAGTATGCAACATGGAGAAATCATTGCTGATGCCAGCGACGATGATGTGCACTTAAAAATTATAATTGACAAGGTCGCAACAGTTGGCTCTTCTAAATTTTTACATTGTATGTTCTAGTTGATTGTTTAGTGTTTTTAGGAGGTAATGACAAGGACATACATACTAGATTAATATCTATGTCCTTGGTATATACCAATCTTTGTTTGCTGCACAATTTGTTTATAGTTTCATGCATTTCAACTTTCACCTATATATCTTCTCTTCAGGTATACAAAATTATTGAAGGATAGGTCATATATTGAAGTTATTTAGTTACAAGGACTGTTCTGTTGCTCTAATCCGCAGTTGGTATTGGAACCATATATATTTATACCAGATTCGTGCAAAATAAGGTGATTTTATCTAAACTACACAGGTGGCAAATAAGCACCATTTTACAAACAGAAGCTTTTGTGGGCTTTTCAAACATTATCTCATCTGAGCTTTTGAACTGACAATATACTGTTCTAAATAATAACAAAATTTCAATTAAATGTAATTCTTTGTAAAATTTTCCTAAGCAAGGTAATCATGCCATTATACAGCATTGCAGTTTACCTATATATTTTTCAAAAGGTCAGATAGCTTGATTGGTAGAGCAACCCAGGCTGGTATCATTAGATGGCTCATGGGTGGTTTCGGGTTCGAATCCCGATCTTACCTTTGTAGGTAAACTTGTGGTTGCAAGGCTTGCAACTGATAGTGTAACAATCTGTTTTGGTTGGGGTTTTGGGCTAACAGTTCCGTTGGTCAGTTCATATGAAACCCTTCAATATCTATCTATCTATATATACTGCTAGTCGCCAACAATTAGCATTAATACAAGCAGGTGCGTGTCAGTGCTAAGAAATTAAGGAAGAAGTGTATAGGAGATAAAAGTAATACATAATGTATTTGTGAGACATAGAAACAAAGGTGATAGTGTTAGTTAAAAGAAGGAATATACAGATAAAAGGTTAAAAACAGCCAACCTGCTTAGAAACTGTGGTCTAGTTTGGTAACCCCCAGCCTAAACTGGTCCAGGGTAGGTGCCTGTACAATATTGGCTGGTAGAGAGTTCCATAGGACAATAGTGGCTGGATAGAAGGAGAATTTATAGTAGTTGCTTGGAGTAGGGATTTGTCTGAATGAAAGAGGGTGCAAATGTCTAGTGAGCCGGGTCGGAGGAGTGACATAGGGAGGCATTGGTACAGCAACCAGTCCGTGGACAATTTTATAGAACATCAGTAGCCGGGAGTCATACCTTCTGTTCTCAAGTGAACGCCACCCTAATTTGTCTAGCATGTGTGTGACATTGTTGTGATATGAGTAATCATTTGTAACCCATCGAGCGGCCCTGCGTTGGACCATCTCGATCTTGTTTATGTTGTGTTGTGTGTGTGGGCTCCACACTGAGCTACTATACTCAAGTTGTGGGCGGACCAGGGTTTTGAAGGCAAATTCTCTAATGCGTGGGTGTTTTATGGGAATGTTTCGTTTGATGAAGTTTAGTGTTTGACTGGCTGTTGCAGTAACCTGGTTTATGTGTTTATTCCAGCTGAGGTCAGATGTGATGCTAACACCCAAGTATTTAGCATCACTAACTGTTTCTAGAATATGACCGTGGAGTGTGTAAGTGGATTTGTAGGGACGTTTTGACCTGGTGATGTTCATAACCGTACACTTGGAAGGATTAAATTCCATATCCCAAGTGTGTTCCCATTTTTGTAGCCGATCTAGATCTTCTTGCAGGGTATTTTGTTCAGTGGGATTGTTGACCGTGATGTAGACAGCAGTGTCATCAGCAAATAACCGGACATGTGACACTATGTTTTCTGGCAAATCGTTTATGTAGAGCAAGAAGAGAAGAGGGCCGAGAACAGAGCCCTGGGGGACACCTGATGTGACTGGAACCTCGTCTGAATTGTCACCATTTACCAAGACAGACTGAAGTCGACCTATAAGGAAAGATTTGACCCATTGTAATATGCTATCTTGGATGCCGTGTTGGTGCAGTTTGTAGAGTAACTTCATGTGATTGACCTTGTCGAACGCTTTCGAGAAATCCAGGAGTATTAGATCTGTTTGTTGACCATGAATAAGGTTCCTGGATAAGTCCTCTACAAGTCCTATGAGCTGTGTCTCGCATGACAGTTTTGACCTAAAGCCATGCTGGAGATGGAAAAGAATGTTGTTGACCTGGAAGTGTTTGGTGATGTTTGAGGCGACGATGTGTTCCATGACTTTGCAAAGAACACATCTCAGTGAAATCGGCCTGTAGTTAGCAGGGTTACTTTTGTCGCCTTTTTTGAAAAGGGGGGTGACATTCGCCTTGATCCAGTCGGAGGGGACAGTGCCTGTGTCTAGAGATTTTTGAAAGATTCTGGTAACCAAGGGGGCAATTTGTACGCTTAGATTTTTAAGGACAATAGGCTTGATATTGTCAGGGCTGCAAGCTTTGCCAGTCTGCAAGTTGGACAGAAGCTTTTGGACACCACTTACACTTATGGAGATTTCGGGCATTTTGGGGTATTTTGTCTTAGGGGTGTTTCTAAACAGGGTTTGGGCTTTCATTAAACAGAGTTGACCTAATTTTAGAGGATTCATTGGGGTGAAGACGGACTGAAATTGGCGATTGAGGAAGTTTGCTTGACCCTTGCTATCAGTGATAAGATTATCATTTTCCAGTAGAAAAGCGATACCTTGGGTATCCTGTTTAGCATCTTTGATTGTGGAGAAGAGCTTCTTACGGGAGAAATTTTGACCTATGTGGGGGGTGTCTGGATCACCGGACTGCGCTTCGAGTACGTATTCAAGGTAACTGTTGTGGGCCTGATTTATTTTATTTTTAACCTGATTTCTGAGTTTTCTATACTGTTGTTTGACCTTGGGACTGCCAGTTTTTTGTTTAACATACAATTTATTTCTTTTTCTTATTTGTCTTAGGATACTTTGGGTGATCCAGGGAAGAGAGGGTTTTGATCCTAACCTCTTTGAGGGAATAAAGAGGTTTGATCCCTCTCGGAGAAGGTCCTTGAATTCAGTCCATAGCTCTTCGATGGACTTAGATTGGTAATTTGTGAACATGGTAGGGGACCTAGAAACAATGTATTGTTGAAAGTTGACCCAATTTGCTTTATGGAATAGGTGTACAGTGCGGGGCTTTTGTCGATTTAGTCGGGGTTTGATATCGGAAGTGATTTGAACAATGTCGTGATCAGAGATACCAGCTACTAACTTTACATTTTTAATGAGAGAGGGGTTTGACATAAAGAACAGATCTAAAGTGTTTGTTAACCTTGTTGGGAAACTGACCATTTGTTGGAGAGAGAAGTCATTTATAAGTGATAGGAAGTCATCGTAGAGTTTTGGAAGGGAGCAACCATCTTTAACTAAGGGAATACCTTGGCTGTCCCAGGATAGTTTTGGAAAATTAAAGTCCCCAGTAAGCCACACTTTACCTTTGAGTTTGTTAACCAGTTGTAGTAACTTGTGTAATTCTAATATGCTATTTTCATCTTGTTCGTGGGGTCTGTAGTATGATCCCAAGTACAGGGGTTGAGCTCCAAATATTTCAAGTTTTAACCAAAGGATTTCACAGTTTGTTTGCAACTTTTTCATTTCTGAGACAACAATTGTATTTTTGACCAGGATAAAGACCCCACCCCCAGACCCCCATATGGCCTGTTTGTCGTTTAATTGCTGATTAACATAATAATTAAAAGTTCATTTCCTTATTTTTTATACTAGTCTTTGCGAACTCCACGTCCTTCTGCTAGGAAGTGCCTTTTAATAATTTAATTCAAATATAATCTTTATTATTTTGTTTTTAGTTTTTTGTTAGTTTCTTCTATTAAATATTAATCGAGCTCTCTTTGAGGCTTTGCCTTATTTCACACAAAAATCTACTTTCTATGTCATAACCTTCAGGTAGTTAAAAGAAACACTTACCTTGATTCAGTTGTAGTTAATTGTATGTTGATATGAATAAGCAATATCAGATACATATATTGACTAATTTCCTTAGATTATTGGTTCTTGACTAGTTTATCCGAAAATAAAATCCGAAATAATAGCACTTTAAATAACACGTAATTCTAGTCATAATTGATACTTTGTCAGAATAAGCATACACAATAAACAAGGCTGAAAATGTTTGATTTAATTTATTTATATATTATTGCTTATTGTATAAAGTATAACTCGCAAAATACATAATTTTCTGACAATCTCGATGGTTGTTGTTGTTGGTCACAGCCACACGGCCGCAGGAAATTTTGAATCTTCAAAAAGGAGGTTTTCACTTTTGGCGGAAGTCAATATTTCACGCTGCAGAATCAGAACAGAACTTAGAAGGTAAATTGTGAAAATTCTAAACGTATGGTCAGACGTATCCAGAAAATTTTCAGAGGGGGGGGGGGGGGGAGGCTCAACAGGGGAGGGTGCGGGAGGGGTGTCCCCTTCCGTCGACGATTTTTTTTTGAAATGGCACCTTGAAATGATGCGATTTCCTGCTATCTAATCAGCATTTTGCATGATAAAAGTGCATGTAAAACAAATAAGAACTTGAGTTCACACATCATGTGTGACAGACACACGGACAGACAGACACACAGGGGTAAATCAAATGTCTCTCAAACCACTAAAGTGGTGGGAGACATTATCTTTATCCATAACTTTTTTAACAGAGTTAGATGGGTGGACCTCCTATTTAACCTTGTTGGATATCCTACTAGGTCAACTTAGGTACAACATTAAAATGTTTATGTCCATGTCCCTATGAATGGAAAGCAGGCACACAGCGGACAACCTGTCCTGACCCATTGATGATCTTAGTTTTGTCTTAACAAGTCCTTGGGCACTGATACTCCTTTCACACTCGCATGATGTAACAGGGAACACACATGATATGGACAAAACAGTGTAAATGATGGGGTACAGCTGGGAATCACAATGTGCAACAGAGCCCTGAAGGGTAGTAGGTGGGTTGGGTACACCTTTCCACCTAGCCTGCCATATAAAGTGCAACTCGGCAGGGAGGGACTGAGGGGAAGGGAGATCATCAATGAACCATTCAAGGTCACTAGCACTGACAGGAGAGGCGCAAATTTGTTCAGGTATAAACTTCAATCCCATGGCTGCCTTAGTCTGCAAATCACTGCATCGGGTGTCCATTTCGTTCACAAAAGTGTTAACAAAGGGAGTCGTTAGGTTTCTGTGTAGTTTAATTCGGGTGTAGCTGCCTCGATGTTGTCACGCTTTAAGAAAATGATTTAGTTTTATATAGCAAAGTAATTCTTCATTTTTGAGTCTTTTTTAATTTTAAAAAGTATGGATGAACATCAAAGCAGTTAGCACGATTTGTAAAAAAAATAAATAATAAAAATTGCCATTCATTAATTGTGCAGTTGAATTTCACTGGCAATAACTTGTTACTCAAAAGGATTATCACTCTAAAGAGCTAATACCAATTAAATTCATCAAAGAAATTACCGAAAAATAATTATGATTGTCCATTGCGTTCATCTAAACTCTTTAATTGCTACAAATTGAAATATTGTTTTTCACAAGTCTCATGCGGCAGCAATTTGTAAACATTTATGTTTAGCTAAATGTATGGATGAATTTCATTAGTTGAATGTATCTTCTTCAGCCAATCAAAAGCGCAGTTTATTACTTACAGTCAATAAAGCGTGCACTTAGCTGACGAAGGTTAGATGGTCTGTACACATGCCTGGGAGCTAATCACACAAATCGACAGCTGTTTATGGCTTAATTAGGGACATATGACAGGAAATACACAAGTGGATTGAAACAGTAAGGGGCTCATTTTTATTAAAAATCGTGTCTAGCCAGCCAGCTGGGGGGGGGGCTTTAGCCCCCAAGCCCCCCACCTAAATACGCCTCTGATGGGAGACACTTTTCTAGGTAAATAATTAGAATCTGGGGCAGTAATGTTGCTGAAAACTGTCGCACTGGAAGCGTGTCACAGTCAACAATTCCTTTCACAATTTTACTCACATTGTCAACTGAATCTATTCTCATATCATAGAAGGCGGCAAAGATTGCTTCTCGATAGCTCATTTCTTTAGATGTGGTGTTGAAAATCTTGTGGAAAGGCTCACATAGGAACTCTATTAATTGTTTAACCACTTCACTGTTACTGTTGAGTTTTTCAGAAACCTTAGTGATTCCTTTGCCATGTACAGAGAACTTAGCTTATCAGGGCCCTCAATCCATTTTAGGGGAAGCTGGTCGCTACCCTCATGAGGGAGAATTTTCGCGGTGTTTCCCTTTTGGGGGGATTTTTTTACTTACTCTCTCATTATTACATTTGTACATGTTTGCACTATATTCATTTCTTTTTCATAATTTAGTATGTTTGACAAGATTAAATTCAGGGCTCAAGCTGCTGCCAGACATTATCGCCAATGGCGATTATTTTATCCAACTGGCTATTATTTCTTAAAATTGTCTAAAACAAATGGCGATTATTTTATCCGCCGACATAAAAATTACCTCTAAAAGTATTACGAGTGCGTAACGCTTGTAAATCGGGCCTGCACAGCAGGAAATATCGATATAAACGAGATTACTGTGTACACACTCGACCCTGTGTATTGTCATGCGTCACTTAACTTCTGCGACATCTTTGCCTAGAGCGTTTTTCTCAATCAGTGTCCGACAAAAGTGTTATATCTCGGAATACTTCTTTAAGTATTAATTTAATTGAAATAGAATTGAGATATAATAATCATGAGACACATCTTATTAAAAAAATAATATTTTTATTTTTATTTTTTAATATAGGGGGAATTTTTCTCCCCAAAAGGGGGAAAAAAGTATACTTTTCAGTTGGGGGACTGCGGCCAAAATTCGGTCGCAGATTTGATAGATTAAGGGCCCTGCTTATGAATTGTGTTGTCACCTACATTGTTTATTGATTCCGGCTCTGTTTCTGCGAATATTTCTCTGAAGTCTTTTCTTTTGATCTGGAATGGAGATGTTTAGTTTTTTTGGTGTCACAGTTGACTTGGTACCAGTGGGCTTGGTACCAGTTTGTGGTGAATCTTGAGGCTTATAAAACTCTGACACTGAAAATACAAAACAAAAACATGAAAAACACAAGGAAATCATTTGTAACAAATATTTTATTTCATTTCAGGACCAATTGAAGTTGCATTGAAAGTTAACTGTCCGACTATCCTCATGCCTGTCCTTAAGCGAGGCAGATCCAGGTTGTCCAGTAGGAAAGGGGATTATAAGAACCGTGGCAAGAAATCCAACAACAAACACTTTGCAGTCAAAATTGAGATTTCTCAAGGTAATGCCTTGTTTATGACATGTTAAAACTTCGGTCATAACTTTGAAAAGTAGGTTTTAAGGTGAATTACAGAAAACATACATGCAGTCCACACTATAACGCATGGCTTTTTCACCTTATATATTAAGAGGCCTTTTAAAGGTGGCTTCCCAATTTAACTTCTGTAAAACCAAGCAGTTGATTTTTGCCATAAATCCAAAGTTACATCAGCTTTTCTGTTTCCCAATTCAGCAGGCTAAGGCCCCTTCCCATTCAGGGAGTAAAAGCCATGTAGCAGGTGCACACTTTATTGGATATATATTTTGTCTGAGCTTCATCAAAGTTGGTCAGAATCATGAATGTTTATCTCCATGGTACATGTATCTAGGCAGGGCTTACACACCTTGTTTGGGGGAATGGGGTTGGGGTCCTTCAAGCAGGGAATTCGCGTCATTTAGAGAAAAAGCGGAATCTAAGACGATTTAAAAAATCACTTTATAAACTAACTTAAAGACATTGCTTTATTTTGAGGGCCCATTTGTTTATATCTTACTTCTTGAAAAATGTAATGCCATAAATAAAATTTCATGCTCAATGGTCCTTACTATAATGTTCTCTTTGTTTTAATACTTGCAGAATGTAAACCAGAGACGATGTGTGACCAGATCTCTGAGTACACTTACGCCAGTGACAACTTCTTCAGTCAGTGTTTATCTACATTACAATCGGACTCAAGTCAAACTGTGACAGAAGCTGATGAAGGAAGCTTAGACTACGCAGATGCATATTATGTGATCATAAACAAACATGCATTTCAGTACTATGAGCATGATGACCTAGATAGATTTGTTCAAAAAAGAAAAGATATACTATTCAGCAAGTTCAAGAAAGAGTGCTCATATATTGATAATGATGATTATGTGTGCTTTAAGAAAAGTCAGTCAGTCCGCTTTGTGCAGTTGTATGACAGTGATGATCTAATGAAAATGAAATTAGCTGTGTCAGTGAATGAACATTTCAGTGTTAGCATCCAGGTACATGACAAAAAGTTACTGTCCAACCACAAAATATGGAGTTCCATTCCAAGAGTGTGCACCACAGTATCTACTATGTCAAGGATATTAAGATCGGTTGGTCGGTTCAATATCTGCCCCGGAAATCCTGACCCAGGTCTTCAAACATTCATACCAGAAGGATCATACTTGGATGCAAGGGATGGTCCATCACGAAAAGGGCTACGCACATGTTACACTGGAACGTCTACCATTATTTCAACAAACTGTCAGCTCCTTGTTCAGAACAAACGTTGTAAATGTTGTCAGACCTACCGACGTACATTACTCATTCAACTCTCTAGGCAAGAGAAAACACGGAAAGTGTACACCCCTAACTTAAGAAAGATTGGTTGCACTGTCAAACCCCTTTCAACAGGCTGACATCTTATCAGAAATTTCAAAAGTTTAAGCAGGGACATATACAAACTTTTTTTTTGACCTATACAAAAACAAAGTTTGTATATGTCCCTGGTTCAAGCAACACCAGGAATACACAACAACACTGGAACAAGAGAATGCAAAAATGAAAAGAAAGATAAATCATGAAATTGACAAAAATGGAATGCAATTAAGCTTAGATTAAAGCATGGATTTTATGGAACTGCTGGACAATCCTATAGACACAGAAAGTTCATGGTACAGAGAAAATGCAAACAGCTGCAAGACATTATTCTGGGAACAGCAATTGAAATACAATCAATTAAAGGACAAGCCGCAGATGAGATGGAACCCAATGGTATTAATCGAATCTGGCGCGGTATAGACCAGTTCATTGTTATTGTTTTGATTCCTGATTTTCGTGCATGCGCAATGCACTGGTAGTCAAAACCATTGCTTACAGCTAACGCAAAGCATATGGATAACGAGACTTGTTTAGTCAATAAATCGAAAAGAAACTAAAAAACAACACCTAAATAATATTTAAAAATATAATATTTAGTGACAAAAGAATGCATTAACACATTTATTTGCATTTTAAAAGAACGCGTCATTAGCATCAAATTAATTAAGATTGTCTGAAGACTGAACGACAGACAATTCGGCACAACAAAGAGATCTATGCATTAGCCGTATAATTATTTGCAGAAAAGCTTCAATAAAAATAATGATACGTCTAATTATAAAATTATAATTATCAATTGCATGCGTAAACTAGAGTAATAAAAAATTAGTGATAGAATGAGTCAGTGTTTCATTGAAAATAAACGTACTACAAAGCCCTATTAAAAGCGAAGTTCATGACGGCATTTTAATTTGGATGGGTGTTGTTCAGAGAATGACTTGAGGAATATTAACATACAACTGAAAAACACAACCTCACATGATGCAAATTGAACTGTGTATTCATGTATATTGTAAACTCGTTACTAGTGATCGAGTATGAGTGACAACTATCTAACATTTAACACACACACACAAATACACACACACACAACATAATATATATACATATATAATATAATATATACATATTGTTTCATTATTATTTACCCCCATTGATGTCAAACGTAATTTCGTGTTTCTATGATGTATTTCGTGCATTGCCGTAACATCACATCTTCATACGGAATGACGTATTTATAATTAACTAATGCCCGCTAAATACGTTAAATATTTTTTATTTACATTTTTTAATTCATAAATACTTTATTTTTTATATAAATAAAACGGGCTTGTATCTTTACCGTGTTCAATTTCCGATAATCTATAGACTTCAAATTTGTACAATATGTAACATATCTAATTTAAGCAACTGTTAAGTATGTCGGCGGTAAATTTATTCAACCAAATGCCTAGTTACTTAATACTACCAGAATGAAGACATGGTGGCATAATCAATTTAATGACCAGACTGTCATCTGCCACCTAGTGTGATTTATGACACCATGTTGTTAATTAGGTCTGAACAATATCTGATCAAAACGAGATAATCAGATTAGGCAGAACAAAGGGGGCAATTAAACACCGGAATACAAAGGCTTAAACGATTTTAAGAGTGATGCAAACAATCAAATGAAAACTATTGCATTTAATTTAATTAAATGTTTATTTAATGTGTCAACATGTTTGTTTTCCCGGACCAGGGTATACGAACGTTGATTGTTATTGTTTACATTTCGATATTTCCGCGCATGCGCATTGACTGGAGGGCAAAAACACTGGTTACAGTAACGTAAAGCATGTATAAAGGGCTTTTGCTTCGTCAATGTTTTGATAACAAATGCGAAATAAAAATGAATATCTTTAAAAAAAATAGTGCTAATATATTATATTTAGTACCAATAAATGTATATTCACATATATATATATCGATCCCTCTTCATAAAAACAATGTAGTTATAAGCATCAGAGTAAACGTGGTGGGAATACTAAATACTGACAATCCCACAAAACAAAACAATGAAATTGCCTTATTGTTTCTGATAGTAAGACTTTAATAAATGATATTGCAAAAATAATAAAACACTTATTAATTTGATAATAATTATTAGTGGTATGGATAGGTTTTTTTTCATCAGCTTGTAAGAGGTGCATTTAATCAATTATCAAACAAAGCCAAAAACGGAATTCATAAAAAAATTAAATGTTATGGTTATATACTTTTCCAATCAATAAATTTTCGTTTCGTTAACATTGAATGCCAATGTTAATAAATTTTATCATAAAAACGCGGAAAAAAACCTGCATATTATGCAAATTGAATTTTCTTCGCATGTATATTGAAATCTCTTTACTAGTGACACGGAGCGTATATTGTCATCTAGAGTCCGTGCTAGTGATAATTAGTGATAATTTAAAGTCTAGCATTCTATTATAAACACATTATAAATTTCATTTCTTTAACGCAAGTATTTTTTACCATATTGTGATAGCTTCTTTTCATGATGGTATTGTGTACACTGAAGTAACGTAAAATCTTTACACGTACTAGCGAAGTTTACATTTGCCGGATCCCTTAATTACGTAGCAGTAAACTTCACAATATGTTAAAATTATATTTATTGAACACTGTATTATAATGATTCAATTAACTGGCTAATATAATGCACTAGTTCCTGTTAATCCATTTCTGACAGATTTCGTCATTTTGTAATGTTGAAATATTTTATTGAAGCCACTTTTCTTTTTTGCTTTAAAATTTGGCTTTACTGATTTCTCAAAATGCCAAGAGATGTCATGGAGGTATCGTGAATTGTGTTTAATGAACAGACAATCGTCTGCAACATGTGGTTTATGGCATGGACCCAATGTGCCTTGGTTTATGACACCCTGTTGTCTTTGTCTGGACGGTCTCCGATCATAACGAGATAATCGATTTGTGATGAACAAAGGTGCAATTTAACACCTATGCTGCAACACAGAGTGTCAAAACTGGTGTAACAATTAAATAAATCAATAACATTAATCGATAAAATTTATTTAATGTGTAACAAGGTTAGTTTTTTTAGACATAGAGGTTACTACATGCATACAGGTATGTTGCTAAGATAAAATCTATCTATTTGTTGTTTGTCTTCATCCTCAATTGTTTTTGTTCATTAAATCTATTTTATTCTGAAAGAATTACAATTTCTGAGACTTGTTTTAACTTCAAATGGTCGCAAAGAAGTGCAAGTAGAGAAATTTTGTGGTATCCATATACCGTATGTGCTCTTAAATGGTTTTCCACTCCCGAGTTCGTTTGAAGTAAAATCAATTAATAACAATATTATTCAAAAATAAAGTTCCTTGCATGCTTATGTCTTTTCAGACATCATAATTAAAAATATATTTGATATTATGCATGATTATCAACAAAAACGTTGATTTTGTCAAGGCAGTACTCACGCCGGGTATGCGAATACTTCGTTTACGGATGGCACTTCACTTACAGAGAACAACAAACGCCACGCGCGAGAGGTGAGTTCTTTAGCTTTTTTGTATTTATGTTCTGTTTATTTGGTTTTTAGACACAGAACATTGTTTGGGTGATTAATGGTATAGCACTTCGTATTGCGAAGAAAGAAATTCGCGGAAAAACGGTGAATTATTTAAAAAAAAAAAGATAAAATTTCATCGATAATCAGCATGAATTGAATGATCAGTACATATTTAAACAAAATAAACATACTTGGAAATAAATCAAGAACGTGCTTACTATTCGAAATAAAAGATCAATATATCCAGTAATGTTACAACATGTTACATTTTAGTTTACTAATGTATTTGAGAAAATTCAAATGTTTTAAGAGTCGCATGCACATTTTTCATCTGCACTTCGTTTGCCGATCATCTAAAAAACAATGGCACTTCGTTTCCTGACATCTAGACACTTTTTTCCAGATATAACACACTCGTATTTTTTGAATCAAAAATGCAGAATTCGCTGTGGAATACTGTTAAAGTAAGCAGGCAATAAATAAAAATGTACGTACTTAGTACGCAAATAAAAAACGAATAACCGAAGCATGTTCTTATCCCTTTGAAATATGATTATGATTTGGTATAAATGTGAAAGATAAATGTTAAACAAATTGGATATGTCTAATGAGTAAAATCTATATGACCATATATTTTAAATTACGTTCTAAGCGGTTGATCTAAAGCATTTATCTTTATGTCCAAATGAAGGTACTAAGGCTATTTTCTTTTATATTAGATAGCATGTCATGAATAATCACTCTGCTTAAACTGCCTCTCGGAGATTAATATCAGCAGCGATGCAGGTTCGAAATTCTATTGGAACTTTTTGGCTCAATGCCAATAAACGAAAATAGCAATAAAAGAACGGGCGGGGTTGATTTAATCACACGATAGTGGTGTAAAAATTATGCATATCCGTCTTTGTTTTAATATAAACACAACACATGCTGCATATGAAGTTCTATCCAATATAGCACCCTAAACTTCGTTTGTGTGGGTATACTAAGTACTGACTCCATAATATGACATTTAAACATTTTATGTACGCATTCCTTTTTTCCAGAATCAGTTGATTTTACGATTTAATTTTAACCGTGATTCTTAAAACTCAACCAATACAGTGATTTAGGGTCAGGTGAATCGCACTTCGAGAAAACGTTAGCGTTGCGTAAAGGGAAGTGCTCCCTATAAGCAGGGCTCAAAAATACAGGGAGTTTTACCATTCTCTTTTTAACTTTGTTGCTACGCATAAGTATCGTCTTGATGATGCGATTCAAATAAGCACAACCGACAGGATTTTATGAAGAACAAATGTGTATTTGCGTCATAAAGACCCCTTCACTACCGTTATCTAGAGCCCTGCTATAAGTAAAATTAAACACGATTGTGTTGATTCGCATTATCCGTACACATTTATTTAATAATAAATATTATCTTATTTGAAAATTGCAATTATAATAAACATAGTATAAATTAATAGTCATGTGATTTTTGAAAAATATATTTAAAAAATGTTTCGTATGAATAGCCATAATATAAATAAATGCATTTGAGGTAGAAGATAAAACTCAGTTATTAGAGTGCCCGCTTTGTTGAAAGTCTCCGTAATCTGAAGTGCCCTTTATCGGTAAACAAAGTGGCTGCAACTTTATGTATGTCACCTATTACAAAATGTACTATCTTTGTTTATATTTCATTGAATGCTATCAAAATTTCAGTATTTGAAGCACAGTGATTACTCTACATTCTGGAATAGCAAAAAAATTCTTGTAATAATTCTAAGTAGTTTTATTTTGTTAAAATGTTTACTGTTCATCCAGTTTATGCTGTTTTCCGATCAAATTTTCTATTTTTTGGGCAAAACTGTTCCATTCTTCCGTGAAATTGTGTATTCCCAATACAAAAGGATACACCATTTATCAACTCGACCATGTGTCTTGTCTTAAAAACTAATCTTTAGGATATAACTTTAAATAAAACAGAGGAACTTACCTCTAGCGCGTGGCGTTTGTTGTTCTCTGTTAGTGAAGTGCCATCCGTAAACGAAGTATTCGCATACTCGGCGTGGTACTATGAGATAGATATTGAGATAGAGCTTCTGTATATGCGCTTTTTGCCCTCCAGTAGAAACTCAGGTCACTTAGCAGGTGCGCGTGACGTCACTCGTCAACGTTCGTATAGGTCCCTGCCCAGACAAATACCATTATGGTTTATTTGTAAATGTTTTACATTTGGAATTGATCTATTTATTCATTGTGTTCAATCTTATTTGTTTCAGTAACGTAGAACAACTTGTTGGCATGTTGAAAAATAAAATCTTAATATAATCGTTTAAATATAACCGATCACGCTCTATTTCTCCCCATTGATTGTATCACGCAGGTGCGCGTGACGTCACGCGTGAACTGGTCTATACAACACCTTTTTAGTTTTACACCATTGTCCGTGTTGTGACAAATATTAAAGTACAACTGATTAATTATCATACCAATTAACTTTAATTGATTAATGTTTGGCCATTTTAATTACTGTTGGTTGTATATAACACCTTTCACACCTCTTACACACATACATCAAGATGCCTGTGACGGTAACATTTTATGCTAAGTGTAGGATATTCTTCTGTAAACAAAGCATCGCATCCCAACTCACTTTTTATCATTTCTCCGTTAATGCTTAAACAATTTCAATTAAACAAAGACCAGTGCCCGATCATAGTGAAAATACATCCATGCGTGAAGTATCTTGCGCGGAAATCACAGGTGGTTAGCGTGTGGCTATGATATTAATTAGTGAAAACATCATTTTGAATGATAAATAATCATATTATAACGAAAAATTAACTTTTCTGAAAAAAAAAATTTCACTATCAAATATATATATAACAAGGTATGCAACTCAAAATCACCCCAAAACGGGGTGCATCGCTTTGAACAGCCATATCTTCATCAATTGTGCAGCGATTTTCACGATCTCGGTCTTATTCAACGCAGAAATGAATTTCCTTTCTGGAAATGTATATGTCTTGCAATATTTTTACAAATGCTGGGTCAACTTTTAAGAAATAACACGATACACAACACGCATGACCCAGTTGACAGTGATCATGTATTCTTTATGAATGAAATCTCCAGTTGTAAAGACACACCTCCGCATTGGACCAATGAAATCACTCGTATGTTTAAAATGTCAGTTAGTTGAAATGTATGTAAACAAAGGTTTCAAACGGCGCTGGACAGTTAGTCTTGATGCAGAATGTAACGACAAGAACGGTAATAATGTTTTTTCATACGTTTTATTGAATTATGGTATCGAACTACATGAACTTTGTAGGGAAGTTGCCCTTTACTCCGTGAAGATTTCAGTCTTAAAGACAGCATGATCACTGTCAACTGGGTCATGCGTGTTGTGTATCGTGTTATTTCTTAAAAGTTGACCCAGCATTTGTTAAAATATTGCAAGACATATACATTTCCAGAAAGGAAATTCATTTCTGCGTTGAATAAGACCGAGATCGTGAAAATCGCTGCAAAATTTATGAAGATATGGCTGTTCAAAGCGATGCACCCCGTTTTGGGCTGATTTTGAGTTGCATACCTTGTTATATATATATTTGATAGTGAAATTATTTTTTTTTCAGAAAAGTTAATTTTTCGTTATAATATGATTATTTATCATTCAAAATGATGTTTTCACTAATTAATATCATAGCCACACGCTAACCACCTGTGGCGGAAATTACATATTGTTTGCAAAAACTGCAACCGCGCATTTACATTTGAGAAGCTATGTGTGGTATCTTTTTCTGTTGCCGCCAATAAATGTAATAATATTGCATTTAATATTGTGAAACTGTGGAGCGGAATCTATAATTTGTACAATAAAAACACAGCAAGCTTTTTTTTTAGATTGCTTTTTTCTTGATTGTTTTTGTTAAGAATAGTAAAATGCTATGTGTGGGACATGAAATTATAATGCTATGTGTGGTATACACATTCAAATCTTTGAAGTTATACTATTTAAATCATCTTGAGTGTTATGGGTAAGCAAAACGACTTGTAGTATGTTCCAATAATGTCACGTTGATACAATAATTTCACATGATGTTAATTGATGTCTTGTTTTTTTTAATACCGTAAATGGTATTAATTCTAACATACCAAAAAAAAAACTCAAAATGCTTCAGCATACAGTCCTGTCATAAATGATACTTGCTATCTACCAAACTTAATATATTTTGTCTGCACATCAATGGAATTATGATTATGCAATCATTTGAATGTAAACGGTCCCTATGGGAAGTAATCAAAGCACTGAATGTATCCTAGTTTTTCGATCTTATATATACATGTTTTACATTGTGTAAAAACTCGTCGCCGTGAAATGATAAAATCTTTGACATGTACTCACCAGGTTTTGGTTCTACCCGCAGACGTTTTTTTAATCGTCATGAACGGGTAATTTATTATATCTTACAATTTATATGCATAAACACGTATGATTAAGAATTAAAAAAAACAACAACAAAAGGCCCAGGGATTTCAATAGACGCAGAATCCTGCGTTTTGACGCGAGCAAATTAAAAACGACTCGCTTTTGACGCAACCCTTTTTTCTGCCGTGCGTCATTTTGACGCATATAAAATTTGACCCATGCGTCAGTCAGTTACATGTAACATCTCAAGTTCCATGGTAATAAATCCCGTTGTGTTCCTAATTGACATTAATGTTTCAGTATTTGAAACTCGGTCTCTTGCAATACACATGTCACCGTCTAAATAGTGCGTGCGCAATAACTGGGTAATTAGCAGCAGTGATTACGTGATAATCGATTGACAATCCGATAATTGCTTGGTTTTTGCAGACAGCACGGTTAAAGAAAGTCGACAAAAATAATTAAAGAAAAACCAAAATTGATCAAAGGTCCATTAATTACGTAGATCCATTATTAAGTCTATCGAGTTTTGTCAGTTTGTTAATCCACCGATAGATCTAATTACAAGTAACACCCATCTTATATAAACTAGAATCACAGTTCATTTATCATACTAACAAGTCATAATACTTCACATAAACATTGAGAAAACACATTTCCTTGATTAGATATAACTAAGACCTATCAATATACATTTTTTTTTTTTTTTTTTTTTTTTTTTTTTTTATTGACGTAAACTTTACAGTTTTTTGTCATTTACAAAATAGTTACATGTATACAAAGCATTATGTCAACGTGATAACAAATAAGAATATTTAAATATCATATTGATCGCGTAAAGATCATATTCATACATACATGATTTTAATTAATAAGTTGTATATAATAAAGATTTGTTTTAAATACTAATAAGAAACAAAAAAGCAAAAAAACAATAAAATAGTATTCGTGTTTCTCTAGATTAACATATACAGATGATGAAAACAATTGTTTGTTATTAACTTTCATAGAAATATTGGAGGATGAAAACCATAAATATAGTTCAATTATTTAAACGTTATACAAGACAACTTGATACGGAAAAAAAAATGAAGAAAAATTAGTTAGTTAATATTTTAACTAATTTGTTCAAGATAAGGAAAATTTGATCATGCGTTAAGGCTATAAGTGAAGTATTTGAAATATACTAAACTGTACAACATATATAATTTAAAAACAAAAGGTAATTGTACAAAATTTGATTAATTTTTGTACATTTTACAAAATATGCAACAATAATATTTAAGTTGTGCTAAGCTAACATATTTAGATGATGAATAAGGTGAATGTACTAAGAACTTTTACAGACGAATGTTGAGGATGAACATAGTACGACCATCAAACATTAAAAAGACGAGTTTATTTACCCAACTACTAGATGAAGGGAAATTTATTAGTTAATATTTGAATATCCAGGGTTAGTTAGCTGGGTGGGGCTGCATTATGGCTCTGCATATGAACTTGCTCAGGTTCCTTACTTGTGTTTTGTTTGAAGTACCCATTAATTCAACAAATTTAAACATACTTGGTCTTTTATAATAGTAGGCTTTGATTAGTTCTTTTCTAAGTGAATTGAAGGCTGGGCATATCATGATAAAATGGTACTCGTCTTCAATATCACTGACTTGACATTTTGCGCATACTCGCTGTGATCTCTCTATATTGTTATGTCTACCTGTTTCAATTGCTAGTTTGAGCGACGATAATCGTAATTTGGAAACACATATACGCAATTTGTTTGGCAAATAATCAAGATATGGTTCAAACTCAAAGGTGCATTTAAATAATTTATATGTCATTAATGAGTTGCTATTATTAATCGAATTGTACCAGGATTGCTTAAAAACGTCTAAAACAGTTGACTTAAATACAATATGGAAGGTATCGAGATTGACCGAAGAGGGATTGTCCCATACGTATGAAAATCCGTAGGTATCCAATACCTTCTTCACATTTAAAGCCCAATTGCCTTTACATAGTTTCATACTTTTGAAGCGTTCATACAATTTTGATATGATTATGTTATTTGAATGGATAAGTTTACACCAGTATTTTATTATACGAACATTTCTGTTAATGCAAAGTGGATACCTTCCTAGTTCCCCATATACTCCCATGCTGCTGCTAGATGCTTTGATACCTAGGAGCCTTTTACAAAACTTAAGATGTATACGTTCTATTTCGATAAACTTATCAAATCCCCATATCTCGCAACCATAATTTAAAGTCGCACCCACGAATGCGTCAAAAAGTTGAAAAGCAATACTAGGTTTGATATCAAGGTTTTTTAAATTAATCATTAAAACATTTAGGGCTTTAAGTCCTTTCCCAGAAAGAGATTCAGCATTTAGTAAAAACGAACCCGTGTAATTAAAAACTGTTCCTAAGTAATTGAAGTCATCAACTATATCTAACTTTTCACATTTAAATGACCATTTTTCATTGTTAAAAGTCGGTCCTCTTTTTCTAAATACCATTACCTTAGTTTTGCTAATATTAACTTCTAGACCCCAAAGATCGCAATATTCGCTAAGGTTGTTAATACTTTGTTGGAGGTCAGTTACAGACTTGCCGAATATTACCATATCATCAGCAAAAAGCATAAGTATAAATATCAAGTCATCATATGAAAGTCCAGAATTGACGTCTTTTTCTAAAAATAGTTCAAGGTCATCTAAGAATAGAGGAAACAGCACCGGCGAGAGTACCTCTCCCTGTTTGAGTCCAATCGCACAATTAAAGAAATCCGAGTATGAATTACACTTTTTTACACAGCATTTAACTTGATGATACATGTCTTTGATGAGCGTTAGTAATTTACCGTTAATACCTGCGTTGTAAAGCTTATACCATAGTCCATTTAAATAGACCGAATCAAATGCACGTTTCATGTCGATAAAACAACAGTACAAACGTCCGTTAGAATTCACGACATTTTGAATAATAGCATTAAGTACAAAAATAGCGTCAGTAGTCGAGCGGCCCTTTCGGAAGCCGAATTGAGCGTCACTTAAAATGTTGTTATTTTCAATCCAGTTATTTAAACGACTGTTTAGAATGCTCGTAAAAAGTTTGGACATGCAGCTTACCAGAGTAATCCCCCTATAATTACGTACATCGTCATGGTCATTCTTTTTAAAAACAGGCACAATGAACCCCTTTGACCATTCTGAAGGAAAATGACCTGAATTCAGTATAGCATTAAATATCTTTAATAGATGTGGTGATAATATATCTAAACTTTCGATGAAATATTCGTTTAACAAATAGTCACAGCCACATTGATAGGTCTTTGGATATAATTTATCCGAGTAGAATTAAATTGCTACGTCATGACCTTCGACATTGTAAATGCCGGACTTATTGTAAATTAACATTCAACCCGTATTCAATTCAAAGCTGGCGATTCAACAACAACAGATTCAAATTACAAGTAATGGTTATTCAATAATGGAAAAAGCATTAATTGGATTTAACAAACATTTGATTAGGTTTGTTAAACTATATAACAACAAGGAAAATTTGGATTATTAAAGTTAAACTACTGCAGGTAATTAAATTCTTAAGTGTACATATTTCGGACATGTATAGTATTCGGATAAACAGTAATAGATATTCTAAATGTTCCATGCAGTTAGATTGTGTTTTGTTACAAAAGCTTTCATAGGGATGATGATAATATACATGTAATGATGAAAAATATGTGATGAAAAGGTGCTACCGGTACATATCTTAAATTACTTAAATGTGTTAAAAGACTTAAATGTATTATGATGAAGTAGATTTTAATGAGCATTTATTGTTTATACAAATAAACATAGTATTGTGATAGAAATAATATAACTTGTGAAAGGAACATGTTTTGTTTTTGAAAAACTTAGTCCATATTGTTCGCACAAATTATTTATATTTTGTCATTATGTTTGTGTACCAATTCATTAAAATATGTTGTGTTATGTATCCTGGTATTGTTATTTAATAATTAAAACAGTATAACTTTTTAAGATATTGTTTTACTCTTAGAGCATCTTTTTATCAAAAAAATGAAAAATACAAACTAAAACACAATTAACGCGCTTCAAAATTGACCCCAGCATTTTTCAATTTGACTCCTCAAAATTTCAATCCAGAGGTCATTGACTCCTGGTTTCTAAAATCTATTGAAATCCCTGATTAAAGGGCATCACTTTCAGTAGCCTAAAACAACTTTCAGTTACATAATTAACAGATCAGGAAAACACTCATACTTCCTTTGTAATGTATACACAAAAGAAAATCCACTTAAGCCCAAGTCTCACTTTTGCCGGTGGAGCCCCGGTCCATCCCGGTTTGCTAACGCCGGTCGACCGGCGAGGATCGCGATGATTCGTATAATTTTTTTAAGGAAGTCACACTATTTCCCGGTGCCGCCCCAGTTGAAGCCGGTCAACAGCCCGGCAGAGTACCGGACTGGCTACGGTTTATTCCGGTGAAGCCCCGGTTGTCGCCGGTAGTGCCCCGGTGAAAGCCGGCAGCGTCCCGGCATAGCCCCGGTTGTCGCCGGTAGTGCCCCGGTGAAAGCCGGCAGAGCCCCGGTATACCGTAACACAGCCGGCACTCACCGTGTCTATACTGGCATCAGACCCCGGCAGAGCTACGACAACGCCCCGGTTTTACACCGGTCGTCGCCGGTAATGCCCCGTCGGAGCCCCGGTGAATGACAGTGGCGTTCCGGCAGAGCGCCTGTTTTCGTATATACCGTAGCTATACCGGGACTCGGAACAGCATTCACCGGTGCGTTGCCGTAGCTCTGCCGGGGTCTGTATGGGCCCCGGTGGAGCTAGTCCCGGTTGTTGCCGGTTCCGTCCCGGTTGTTCCCGGTGACTCCCGGTTCATCCCGGCGGTATTAAACATTTAAATACTTTCCCGGTGGAGCCGCGGTTTCCCCCGGTTCATCCCGGTCGTCCCCGATGGAGCCCCGGTTCATCCCGGTAGAGCCCCGGTTCATCCCGGTAGATCCCGGATCACGCAAAGGGGCTCCGCCGGCATCATAGTGAGACTGGGCCTTTACCCTGATAAAGAACGATGTACAGATTGTGTACGTTGTCTCACGTAGAACTTTTCGCGCTCGATTTGGGCGCTCGATCTGCGCAGTGAAATATCATATCCGGTAACTTCGTATTATTTCCGAGAATGATCATGGATATTTGTTGTTGTTTTTTTTTTCATTTTCTTTTTTCTTGTTAACGCAAAATAAAATAACAATATCTTAAAATATGTTTATAAATACCAACCGTAATGTCTTCAAAAATGTATAAAAAAAAATCTTCTTACTGTCTCCGTAGACACTCGTATCTCTTCGGCCTAGACCGTTAGGTGAGGAACTTATTCTCGCATGAATATGCAAACAATAATAAAAACTATGTCGTAGCCAATGCTTAGCAATTTTGCTTCAATCATTTTTTTACACGTTTTATGACACTGTCATGGTAAATAGTGATGTTCTGTATTTACAAGGCGGGTTATTGAGATCTGAGAAGAAGAAGAACTTCTTTGATTGCGCATGAATTACCGCCAAGTGGTAAATCGGACTTTTGGGAATTCATTCATTCGTGGGTGTTAGCAGCCAGCCAATTCTGACTGTCTAAATTTGTATCATTGCTATGGCTTTAGGGCTACGCCCCAGGCCAAAAACTGCAAAATGGTATCATACATGCTACAAGAGGCTCGCGACTACTGCTGCAAACGTGGAAGCAGCCTTCACGCGTGTTTTCTGGACGCTCAGTCAGCCTTCGACAAAGTCTGGATCAACGGGCTGGTTTACAAACTTTACCAGCTTTGGGTCCGTGGGAAGTTACTCCGAGTTATCTTTGAGTCACTCCAAAATTGCACCAGTCGTGTACTCTCACGTGGAATTGTCTCGGAACCCTTCCCGATTGAACAGGGCACCCGGTAGGGCAGCATATGTGCATCATTATTTTACATCGTCAACATAAACGACCTGCTAAACGAACTCTCGACAACCCCATACGGCTTTAAGATCGGCGACCTGTCTTTATATTCCCCAACCCAAGCTGATGACGTGGTACTCCTGTCGCTTTCGCGCAGCGGATTAAACGCATTGGTGGAAAAGTGCAACTCATACGCCAACAAGTGGCGCTTCACATACAACGCTTCCAAATGTGCCGTTATGACCATTGGCCGAAAACGGTCCAAAGCAGTACCCACTCTCCAGATTGCATATGACTCAACACCAATACCTGAAGTGGCATTTACAAACATTTAGGTATAACCCAGTCGATCAGTGGGAAATACCCTTACGACATTGACGCTGTGAAACATAGAGGCACGTTCCTTTCCCTCTCCCAGAAAGTGTCCGGAAGGTCCGGAGCAAATCCAAACACCGCGATTAAACTGTACAAGACCCAGTCATTCCCAAAGCGCTGTTTGGCTGCGAGCTGTGGAACAGTAGCTCTATTGCCGACATGCAACAACTCGAGGTAGTCCACCACTTTTGCTTGAAACGTGCCCAATGTCTCCCCCACCTCACGCACTCAGACATGGTGCTTGGCCTCGCGGGAATGAAGTCATCAAAGAATCGACTTACAAAAGTTAGCGTTCCTTGGCTAATTATGCAACGCCCCTACAGGCGAACCGTGTCATATGCTATTCATTCTAAGACTGTGTCAGTTTGACTTGTGCGAAAACCTGAAAATTGGCTTTATTCTAGATATTGTGAAAATCCTGCAGAAATATCACATTGAAGATTATTTAACGAGCTTCAAAACCAACAGTTTATTCCCGTCAAAAGAGAAATGGAAATTTGTCTGTAAAAAGGCAGTGCGCCAACACGAAACTAGTCACTGGCGAATGAGGCTCGAACAACATAAAGATTTTTCGCTTTTCAAAGAAGTTCACAACAGCCTGGAACCGGCTACCATATGGAAAGTTGCGAAGATCCGCCCAGACAGCCTTTCGCTCATGAAGTTCCTGTCTGGTTTATGTTGAAAAAAACTCATGAAAAACCCGTCCTATGCTCAAAGTGAACACACCAGTACATGCACTTCGAAGTGGTACACGCACTTTTTGAGTGCCCCTTTACCGACTCGCCGACACGTCTACAAACGTTCCTAGAAACCGTTCGACCACTAAGCGCACCACTGCACGAACACTTAAAAACGCAGATCCCGCAACACTGGTGTTGTACCTCATGGGAATGATCGATGACGTCATAGCAGACTTGATGCCTATAGAACTCTACCCAGAGTTTCTGATTAACTGCGCCAATTTCCTACAATCGGTACTCGCGGTAGTCATCAAGAGAACTCCATGCATGTCGTCGAACCTAAATCTGGCACTTCCAAATGTCGCTATATTTTTTGTTAGCGAAGTGCACAGGACGCTGATATAATATAATAATAATAATAATAATCTCTTTATTTTTCGAAGGTAACTCATTAAGACAAAACATTGATACAAAGTCATGCAAACAGTTTAACAATGGCAATCTTATTTTCAATGAGGCCTTCAAACAACTATGATATGTATAATGCATTTCTGCATTATAATGCAAACATGTAGACTTTGACGGATATAAGAGTACTGCAACAGTGTAATAGAAGTGTTATAAAAAGCAAGTATATTATATGACGTCTCTTATATTATTAATTTCTCTTCCAATATTGAAATGGTCTCAAGGAACAAATATTTAATAACAGAAAGTATTTAAGAATATAAATGTATTGTTGATTACATTTTCCCATATGCACACACTCTAACGCATGCAGGCACACACACACCTATACACACACACACTTATACAATTACCATATCTTAATTAACACGACCAATAACCATAACAAAAAGTTAACAAAAACAGCCGCGTACATTATTGTACAAAGTCAGAGTTTAAAAACGTGGAATACATTATTCTTGAAATAGTTTACGATTTACAGAAGCGGCTGATATACACAAATATTATAATTACATAAAACAATATTCATGACCAGTGTTGTTCACAATAGGATATGAAATTACACAACTGTTATGAAGAATAGCCTGCACCTCCTTGCTATATAAATAGCTGAAAAAGCAGCATGTATATTTGTTTGCAGAAATTAAATATACAGTAATCATTACGACACTTATGGAGGAGTATTTGACTTTTGAATAAGAGGAAAATAGAAAAATGTTACTACGCGTGAGACTCATTTTGCGCCTCAAAGAGGAAATATTTCTTAAGCCTATGTTTGAAAGTGGTGAGAGTGAGAGATTGGCGGTATGTGGTTCCATATTTCCATACCAGAGTAACTAAACGACTTTTTAAAAAGGTTTGAGTGAGGTGTTTAATGCGTCAAATCAATGTTTGATATCGATCTTAAATTGTAATTATTGTTTTTCACCAGTTTCATCAAGTCGTCAATATATGTGGGCGTTAAATTATGAAGAGATTTGTAAATAATTATACCTGTGAAATATTTACATCTGTTTTCAAAAGAAAGCCATTGTATTTTTTGTGATAAATCATGATCATTTATATTTAAGTCATAACGTAATATTACTCTTAAAAACCTTCTTTGCAGTTTTGATATTCTGTTGATGTCTCTAGTATTTGCATTTTGCCATGTGACACATCCATAATCAATAATTGGTGTTACATACGCATTATAGAATTTAATTTTCATCTCAGGTGTTAGAAAATATTGTATACGCCTGAACAGTGATAATTTTGAAACAAGTTTTGAACAAGTTATATCAACATGGGCCTTCCAATTTAAATGTTTATCAATATGGATACCTAGAAGTTTTTGGGTTGCAACATGTTTTATTTTTGAGTTATTTACAAACAAATTTAGATCTTCTGAATGTTTAAGTTGTTGGCGTGATCCTATAGTCATGCAAGTAGTTTTATCTGGGTTGACTGCCATATTATTTATCATACACCAATTTTGTCACCTTAGTAAGTCGTCTTGAAGTGTGCAATTTATCATAGTTATATTATTCCCTTTACAGTGGATTGTTACATCATCAGCATACATGTCAGAATCTGATGTTAGTTTTAAGGGTAGATCATTCACGTAAAGTAAAAATAACAAAGGTCCTAAAATGGAGCCTTGCGGTACACCTGAACTTATCATGCAGGTGTCTGATGTTACTCCATCTGCCTGAATTAGTTGCAAACGGTTTTGTAAATATGATAAAAAAAACTTCAAAGACGAATCCGAAAAATGATATAGTTTCAACTTTTGCAGAAAAATGGTGTGGTCTTCTAAGTCAAATGCTTTTTTGAAATCCACAAAAACAGTTCCTATCATATAACCATCGTCCATACAATTTAACCATGAATCAACGAGCCTGATTAAAGCGGTTTGGCATGAGTGGTTTTGTCTAAAACCCGATTGGTGTTCATTTAGTATACAGGTTTCTTTTAAATATTTATTTAATTGAATGGCTACATGTCTTTCAATTATTTTAGAAATTGTAGGTAATAAAGAGATAGGTCTAAAATTATTTGGATCATGTTTATCTCCTCCTTTATGGAGAGGTACGACACTGGCTAATTTAAGTAAGTCTGGAAAGATTCCAGTTGAAATTGAAGTATTTATTAATGTCGTAAGAGGTTGTACGATATAATCTTTGCAAAGTTTAAGGATATTAGGTCCTATTCTGTCTAAGCCACTACTTTTATAAGGATTAAGTTTATCAATTAATGCAAGAACTTCCATAGGTGATATATATTCTAATTTGAACTCTCGATTACCCAAATTTTCATCTAAGACAATTTTTAAATATTCAAAATTTTCAGGTTTGAAAACTGTTTTCTTAATTATTTGAGATATGTTAACAAAATGTTCGCTAAGTTCATTAGCCACAGGCCAGAAGAGCTTATGGGATGGCATGGTGTCTGTCTGTCTGTGTGTGTGTGTGTGTGTGTGTTAGACTTTCTCTTATTTATCCGATAAAGTCCACATTTTTCATCCAATTCTTTTCAAACTTGATCAGTGTGTTGATATTAACGAGGACTCGAACCCTATTAAAAATAATGGGTTACATCAGAGTAAAAAGTCAAGAATTATCTCCCCTTGAATTTGAGAAAATTGTGAAATAAGGCTTGTTTACGAAATAAAGTCCACATTTTTCATCCAATCATTTCCCAACTTGCACAGTGTCTTTATCTGAATGATGAGTCAAACCCTATTGAAAATGAGCAATATCGGAGTTATAAGTCTAGAATTATCTCCCCTTGAATTTAAGGAAAAAAAAGAAAATCTTTAACATTTTGCCATAACTTTTGCAATATTGAAGATAGCAACTTCATATTTGGCATGCATATGTATCTCATGGAGCTGCACATTTTGAGTGGTGAAAGGTCAAGGTCATCCTTCAAGGTCAAAGGTCAAAAACAAAAAATCAAAGCGGCGCAGAAGGGTACATAGTGTTTCCGACAAACACATGTCTTGTTTGTTTACATATAAAGTTCTATCCGTTTGAAACTTCAACGGATGTTTTATATCATCAAGGGCCAGAACCCCATTGAGAGTGAAGAAAATTTGTCCAACTTATTGTTGAAAAGGAGCCATTTGAAGTTTAAATTTTACGTTTCTTCTTGTTTATGCGATGAATTTCCCATTTTTGGGTCTGTTTGTTTAAAACTTACTCAGATTGTTCATGCTATCAAGGGCTTGAGCCCTATTGATTCCAGCCAGTAGAGCGATTCAGGCCCTAATGGGCCTCTTGTTCTTTATTATGGAATTGCATTTGTTTCTCCGTATTGTATACTGGTCAAAATTGTTGCAAGCCTTAAATGTATCCCTTTTTAATCTAGCCTGTTTTATTTAATCAGAATACCATCCAGGCTGATGTATGCGCTTAACCCGCTTACTTTTAATTGGCGCATGCTGGGATAATACTGTGTTTAATATATTGTATAAAGTCGTTAGGGCCAAATTCGGATCATTGGTAGTTTCTATAATATTCATATCATATTGACCTAGATCTTGTAGAAACAGTGTTTCATCAAAATGTTTAAACGATCTGTAAGTTATTTGTCCATGTTCAGATATAGACTTACTTTTAAGTTTACAAAGGAGTGTACACGTGATTGGATAGTGGTCTCTGAGGCCTATTACTGGAACGTTAACTTCTGATACGCAAGATATCGATGTTGTGTATACATGATCAATTATTTTTTGATGACGTTGTTGTTACTCTGGTTGGATATTGAACCAGTTGTGTGAGTCCGAAATCAAGTACAGTTTTTGCCCATTTTGTATTATTAAATTCATTAGGTGAAGAAAATTCAATGTTAAAATCGCCAATAGCTGACCAATTCATATTAGATGATTCTGCAAATTCCATTTGTTTCTCAAATGAATCTATCCAAGACTGGAGACTGTTTGGGGCACGGTAGATAAAGCATAGAAGATGTGATTTATTATTTTCGATAGCTACCTGTAGCCAAATAGTCTCAATGTCCGAGGATTCTAGATCAAAGCGACGGACATAGCTTATGTTCTTTTTGAGATATATAATGAGTCCTCCACCAGTCTTTTTTGAGCTGTCTTTACGTTCAAAAACGAAGTCGTTAATTAACAGATCTGTATCATTAATTGAACCTGTTAAAAACGTTTCACTCAAACCAAATATATCAATTGACCCTGGCTCTCCCATTATAAGTTTGAGTTCATCTAATTTTGGAAGAATGTGTTGAATATTCAAACTTGCTACATGAATACCTTGTTTGCTGAAAGTTAAAACGTTTTTATGAATCAACAATTTATCCTTGAAATTATTATTCGTTTTGAGAGAAGGCATTTTCGATAAATCTACGTTTTTGCTAACATTTAGATACTGGTATGAATCATAATTGCAATAACAATACAACGTACATGTATTTTTAGAAACAAAAATAGTGTCAGGTTGAATATTATAGTCACAAATTATTTTGTTGCATTCAGTACATAGATCTATATTGTTAAGATTAAGAAATGGGTTTTCATGAGTAAATTAGTCAGAGTTGATATGTCCGTCAGTGTTTTCCTACCATATAGGTAACAAGATGACGCGTTCAGAGAAGTGATAAATAAAGTACACCCTTGCGATAACTAAGGGTCATGCGTTGAACTTTCTATGTATATATATATATATATATATATAAATAACCATTTAACTTAATCTCTACTTATTTACATTGGCTGTCTTTTGTATTTGTGCTATGTTTGTATCGTTTGTTTGTATTATGTACATTTTCAGAAAATGGAGGCAATAAATACATACAAAATATATATATACATGTATTTCGATTGTGCTTTGTCTAAAAAGACAAAGTAATTGGGGATCTATTCGCGCACAAACACTCTCATTTCCAATACACAGTATCGGCCGTTGGCATGTCGCACGTGCCATGACAATCAAAGTAGTCACACGCTCGATTTCCTCGTGCGCCGCGTACGTGGAGGCAACTTACTTCATCGACGATGTCCACCAATTTTTGAAAGATTTTTGGAATATTTTAAATACAAAATAAAAATCGAAGAGATTATCGCAAGCCGGAAGGGTAAAACTGAAAAAACATACTCAGAAATGGAATAATTTTGTGATTTAATTCTGTTTTCTTAAATTTCAGGGAAAAAAAGATAAATATATATATATATCTGTACTTTTTCATGTGTAAATGATTGTATGTGCATATATTATGTAATGAATAAAGTACTAAAAACGGAAAAAAAACTTACTTCATTGAAAAATAAATCAAAAAATAAAAGCCAGACACATGATATCCTCTAGCCAATCAGTATATTTAAAAGTAAAATGATGAAACCAATGGTAATTGTAATTATTTATAAATGTGTTTGTGGCGTAAGAGTGGTTTGATAATTGAAGCATAACCGACAAGCGGGTGATTAAGTTCACTTTTGATCAAATCGAAACATCATTTAAAGTTGTATTATAGCTCGACAATACTAACCTGGCACTCGTGAATTATATTATTAATTACATAAATTAGACGCTTCGGTGGTGTCCTAAATTTAATCTCGGTAAGTCCGTATGGTTTAAACAAGTTGCACGTGGACATTTGTTTTTGTTTTTCTAGCGGGTTGTACTGGCTGTAGTTATACATAAAGATACATATCGTATATTTATCCGTAGAGTTTCAAATAATTTTAAAATGTAATCGACGTAATGTTTGTCATAATATAAATAGGTTAATGTTGTTATCAGAAAATAAGTTTAGTATAGACATATAAGTTTGTCAAAATGTAAATGTATGTTTTGAGAAATTCAAATTTGTTATTACTAAACGTGAGTAATGCGGCGTCGGATCTGACGCAGTGGAAGTTACTCCACTTGTAAGTAATGTTTTTAGTTTTGAGCAAGTAAGATTCGGTCGGTCTGCATCAGCTGTGAGCTTATACCTCAAGAAAGAGGTGACTGACCTAGTTATTTAAGCAAAGAATTGAAAATGTTAAGTCGCCTTTCTTAACGTTCCTGCTTTTAAAAGTTACACACCTGCCTGTGTTATTATGTCTGAATATCTGTGGTTGTACTTGCTTTGGAATTAGTATTTTAATTCCATTTAATGTCTTAAAGGACAGTTACATTGTTTTTTCGTCAGTATGTTTTTCTAACCTTGACATGTTTTATCTATTCTCTAATATTCATTTGATTAATGTTTATTTTTTTGGCAATAAATTACCTAAAATGTATATATAACCGGTTTAAAGGAAGCAATATGATTTTTGTATTACATTGAATAATTTACAACAATTTTACATCATGTTCTTTTAACGGTCAATATCTTGATTTTGGATTGTCCGAACTTTGATTTTAAAAGAGCCACCACAACTGCACACTGCAAATGTTTTCACTTTGATCCTGGTGTATTAATTCCAATGTATGCAGAGCTGCTGTAACAAAGAAAAGCCCTGAAATTGAAATTGAAAAAAACTATAAGGAAAACATTTTTTGAAGGCTTTGCATTGCATACTTAATTGTTATTCTTTAATATTTTCGGAAAGTACTTTACAGGCATATCAATATGTTGAGAGTTGTATCCCACACATAGCATTTTCATTGTGTGGCCCACACCTAGCATTTTCATTGTGTGGCCCACACATAGCAATTACGCATAAGTTACAATGAAATAAAAAAAAAATAAGGCGTACTCTAGCAAATAAACTTGTTGCGGGGTTTCTCTGCTAAGAATTACAATTTCCACCGTATGTTTCGATTAACAAACAGCACTATCATGAACTATATTAACGATTAAATTAAAAGATACCACACATAGCATGTCAATTTATGTTGAATTCAAGTGCGCGGTTGCAGTTTTTGCAAAAATTGCTTAACTAATCAACCAGAAACTTTTTCATGTACATCAATATCGATTATGACCGGGCACTAGTCTTTGTTTGGTGCAAATATATTATGTTTTAATAGAAAACACGTGGAAAATGTTACCTGAAGCTACGAAGTGTTTACATTTAGATTGTCCCACACATAGCATACAAAATCACGTGGTACAGGCACCTTGTACATATGACCCGTGCAAAACACCGACCACAAGTGTAAAAGACTCATTAATTGTTAATCCGTATATTCAGATAATTAAACATATACATAATATCTATGATTTATACTTATATACTACTTATAAACTTCTGATCATATTATATCATACATCTATTTCTGAATATTTTATTTATTTATTATCTTTTTTTCGGGGGGGGGGGGGTGCGAGTTGACTCCAAAAAAGACGTACGAGTTGACCAAAAAAGACGTACAAGTTGACCGGCACCCGGCCACCAATGTGTCACTTTCAGTTCTCCACAGACCAATGAAGGGGAGTACTTTAGTAGGATTGTTCATAAGATGTGTAAGCCGCACAGAAGGCAAACTCGATTGAGCACTTGTATTTATAGCGGGTGGTCCCAGGCTCGTGGATTGCTGCACACTTTTCACTGCGCGGCGACCCTGTGAGCAATTGCAGTGACTTAATTTGTCAAAATTCGAGCGTGAGTGGGTGACATTTTACAAAGTCATTTTTACAATGCATTCATTTTGAGCTCACCTGAGCACAACGTGCTCATGGTGAGCTTTTGTAATCACTTTTTGTCCGTCGTGCGTAGTGCGTCGTGCGTCCGTCGTCAACATTTGACTTGTGAACACTCTAGAGGCCACATTTATTGTCCGATCTTCATGAAACTTGGTCAGAACATTTGTCCCAATGATACCTTGACCGAGTTTGAAACTGGGACATGCTGGGTCAAAAACACTGTAGAAGTCATATTTGATGCCCAATCTTTATGTAACTTTGTCAAAATGTTTGTCTTAATGATATGTTGGTTGAGTTTAAAAATGGTTTCGGTCCATTGAAAAACATGGCCGCCAGTGGGCGGGACAGTATTCCTTATATGGCTATAGGGAAACCTTGTGAACACTCTAGAAGTCACAATTTTCGCCCTATCATCATGATATTTTGTCAAAACATTGGTTATGTGGATATCTCGGGCGAGTTTGAAAATGGTCGTGATCAGTGGAAAAACATGGCCGCCAGGGGATGGGGCAGTTTTCTCTATATGAATATAGTGAAAACATGTAAACAGTCTAGACGACACATTTTTGCCCAATTTTTAGGAAATTTAATCAGTAGATTTGTTTTCTAGAAACAATGGTAGAGTTCGAAAATGGTTCGGATCGGTTAAAAAACATGGTCGCCAGGAGGGGGGTCTTTTTCCTTATATTTATATAGTAAAAAAAGCTTGTGAACACTCTAGAAGTCACATTTTTTGTCCAATCATCATGAAACTTGGTCAAAACATTGGTTTTATGGATATCTTGGTTGACTTTGAAAATAGTGGTGATCAGTGAAAAAACATGGCCGCCACGGGGTGGGGAAGTTTTCTCTATATGTACAGATGTGTATATAAGAAAAAATGTGAACAGTCTAGAAGACACATTTTTTGCCCAATCTTCATGACATTTGGTCCGAAGATTTTTTCCTGGATACGACGGTTGAGTTCAAAAATGGTTTTGATCCATCTAGTAACATGACCGCCAGGGGGGGGGGGTTCATTTTCCGTAAATTTATATACTAAAAAAGCTTGTGAACATTCTCAAAGTCACATTTTTTGGCCATCATCATGAAACTTGGTCAAACATTGGTTTTATTGATCTGTTGCATGAGTTTGAAAATGGTCGTGATCATTAGAAAGTCATGGCCGCCAGGGGATGGGGAAGTTTTCTCTATATGTATGTAAAAAGCATTTTACAAAAAATCTGGGTATTAAAAACATGGCCGCCAGGGTGGGTGGGGTAATTTTCTATATAACCCTATTGTAAAGACTTTGAAACATCTTATTTTTAAAGTAAGTCTTCTCATACCAATAATTTGAAATATTTGTCAAAAAGTTTTAATCTTTGTTTCTTTCCATCTTAGTCTCTCAGGTGAGCGACCCAGTGCCCTTTTGGGCCTTTTGATAATTGTTTTATTTCAGAAATTTAAACGTATGATTAAAACTGCTGAAGAAACTTCAAGACTTAACACAGTACTCAGTAGTGGTACCAAACTTGCAACCCTCACTACAATACCCAAATAGGCACAATTGACTTTCTGACAAATAAAATATTGTATTAAATTGCATGTTGTTTATTTGAACTACGGGGAAAATATGAAATAATTCCGCCGCGGAAACTTTTTATATTAGCAAATAAGGGATTTTTTCTTTGGTCACAGAGGGGATAATCACGTGATTATCAAGATTGCGACGTCCATGCCGAGGCAGGTATTTTTCGCCGTTTTATACCCTTTATTATTTGTATTTATTTTGTTTAATGTTGCCCACTTTCCAGCCATATTAGCAAGAAAGTTATTATTGTTTGTTCATTGTAATACGCGCTCTATATATCGACTTTACTCGCCGCGAAATTTCTTTTTTAAAGGGCACTTATCCGGGTCATCAATTCTGACAAGAGGACACTTCTCCGCCCTCTATTTTTCGGCAGGAGGGCAGTTCTTCGCCCAGTACAAAACAGTAAGTGGGCTAATATCCGCCCAGTAAAAAATCTTTGAGGTGGCACCTCTCGGGGGGGGGGGGGGAGCGGGAAGCGGGGCGGCGCCTATCCTAGAATCAAATGAGCCAATAACATGTAAAAATGATGTGTAATGTTCACCATTGTCGCGTTGTAAAATAATGCATTTTGATGTGTTCCGCCCCAAAAGACGAGATTCAATAGCGCATATAAACGTAGTATACAAGAATACCATTCAAATAAAAACAATTACTTGATGAACGTGATTATAAAATAATTTTTATATAGTGCCAAGTTGAACAGTTCTATAAGCAGAGTTGAAACATGTAATAGTTTTAGTTTCCTGATATTTCCATACAAACAATTGGAAAACATAAAAAGACAAACATCTAATAATAACAAATGTTATATCTTTATTTAAAAAATCGTACGAAATGCATAATACATGCTCAAACACGCTGGTGATTTGAGTTAAGATTAGTAAACGCAAAAGACGGATTCATCATAAACACGCCAGCCAAATAGGCTTATCAGCGTGATTAATCATTAATGTCAAACTACATTTACTGATCTCATTTTCAAACCAACCAACGTGCATAATTCGTCATCAATTTTAATGTAAACCAGCATATAAACATCACAATATCTCCAATGAAAACGATATGCATGTATTAACAGAGACTGTTATTACGTTCATATAATAAATTATGCGAAACGGTATCTTTGAACATACATGTAAATAGTAAATACATAATAGATTATCACAACCAAACCACACTACTACAATTTGCATTATAATAAATACATCAACAAATAACAAACAATCACACTATTAACAACTGTGCATTTACTATGAAAAAGATGTGATGACTAGACCAATAATAAGCTTGATGTACAGGTCAGCGTTCAGGATCACGTGACTTAATGGAGCTCAGAAGTGGATGTAAATGGATGTAAACACACCGGTAAGTGATGCTTTTTCGGCGTAGCTGTCTAAGCCAGCTTTTCACCTTACGTGACCTTTGTAAGCGTCCAATAAAATTCAAATAAAACTTCCCGCGGCTAAATACATACGGAATATTACGCTAGTCAATTGTTCCAAGAGTTTGTATTCAGTCGAGTGGCTTGTGTGATGACGTATCACACGAGAGGCGGAGCCTAGAGTGTGATGCGAAATAGCACAAGCCACGAGACTGAATACAAACTCTTGGAACAATTGGCTAGCGTAATATTCCTTTTATTATATCCACAATAAAACGAAACCAGTTAACAATTGTATTTTTGCTTTAACAAAACTGACAAAACAATGAATTAAACGGTACGCCATAGTTTATTTAAGACACGTATGAATATAGTTTATGTAAATTAACGTGTAAACATTTGAACCGGGAAAACACAGGATTCCGACACGCTTACCTTAATGACATCGTTAATCCAATGATTATAACAATTAAGTTGACAACTTTGATCCGATGTTTATAACAAAAGCGTTGAAAAGATATGCACTTCCACTTCTATTCTAACATGTCTTTATCGAAACTTAGTTTAAACCACACTATTTTATTGTATTCCTATCGAAATTTACATTTATGCATGATAAACACACACTCCGAAAAACGTTCTGCATTCGTTCGTTTTAAACAAATAGTTTACTGTTAAAACAAAACCACGCCCGACATGTCCTTAAATTCCAGAGAGTTTAAATAAAACTATACTTGTGTTTCGTCACAGAAAAGACGTCACACGATGTACGACGTAATATTTTTCGAAATATGGGGGTTTCCTATTTTCGGTGCACGTAATTTGACCTCATTAAATGGGTAGAAAAAAGTAGTCCGGCTAGTATGGTTATACGGAATTGGAAACAGCGAGTAGCGTAATACGGGATTTTTTATTTCAACGATTGATACAACCAGTATTTTGTTTAAAGCATTAAACAGGTATATAATAAATATGAATACACTTCATTGACTGCCTTGGCTGATTTGAGCATTATTACCCACAACATTGGCAACATAACCGCGTTCTTGTAGTAAAGCATTTAACACTGTTCACTGAAGGGGGTGCGGACTTCTAATTGGAGAGAAATATTTGGAATTTATGCCATGTTTTACCTTAGTTTACGAAGCATTACGGCATTCATTACACGTCTTTAAAATTAAAAGAAGATGATGTTTACATGCCGTAAAGGGGCGGTCACTAAAACGCATACGTAAAAACGCAGACGATCAAGATAAGGTTGGAGGTTATATTACGCCAAAGACCTATAGATGTAATCTATAGGTCTTTGATTACGCTAATTCCGATCTGGGTCGAAATCTTTTTCCGAGCCACGTTTTCAACAAAACATCGATATTTATGAATCAGTTATTTATTTTCAACATCAAACATTAAAATTCAAACAACGAAACAATAATAAACACCATAATAACGGATACCAATCACCGTCTGCATGTTCTTTCTTTGTTCATATCGTATGCATTTTTCAATGTTACCAACCGTTATATTGTAAATTGCGTTTCCCGTATGCGTTAGAGAGACCCCGTAAAGGTCACACTAAACACTACAAAAACACACAAAGTGTAGCAAAGGTACACGAAGTAAAACACGTGCACGCAAAATTCAATAAACCCACTGTAACTCTTGGAATGCCTTTGTTATAACTTGCCTTGAATTATATCAACACCACTGTAGATCAAATAGAAACAGATATTTATGTTAAAATCTTTGTTCCTCCTAAATATATTCCTCTAATAGTCTTAAATTTATTGAATAAAGGATACACTGGTTAAATTATGTGTGTGTTTTGATCTGACTTTGCTTGTCTTTGTGGCCTTTGGGCGACTTTGCGGTGTTTCGTGAGATCCACTCTTATATAAATTTGTAAACAGCGTAGTAATAAACGTCAACGTCTCAAGTAAAAAAAATGTAATAATTTATACACCTCTAATAGTCTTAAATTTATTGAATAAAGGATACACTGGTTAAATTATGTGTGTGTTTTGATCTGATTTTGCTTGTCTTTGAGGCCTTTGGGTGACTGCGGTGTTTCGTGAGATCCACTCTTATATAAATTTGTAAACAGCGTAGTAATAAACGTCAACGTCTCAAGTAAAAATGAAAAAAATTATACTAGTGTTTGTCTATTGCAAGATTTAATTCACTGATATATTAATTAAATGTGTTATTACTATTAATCGCTTTAATTGGCGTCATAATCTTAATTGTTATGGAACATTTCCTCACATTAATTTATGCGGGTGTACTGCGGTTGCGTATGTGACCCAAGAAAGAATCGACGATTGCTGAAGAATCTTTCATTTCAAGATGGTAAGAATAATTAATGGTAGAATTAATCGAGCGTATATTCTTTATCGTTCTGCGGGTTTCAATGTACAGCAATAGCTCTTGTTCTTATTTTGTGTATTGGTCGCAATTTACACGAACGATTGACCGCCCACGATGTTGACCTAATTCTTGATTATTCGCTATATTCCAGTTGGTTTACGGAAGTTTCGTCACACTGCAGTTTCGTCACACTGAATTTACTGTAGAAAACGGGTAGAGGGTTCGTCACAATGGTAATATATGTGTGAATAATACCGGGAAACGTTAGCATCTTTGATTTACACTTTTCTTCCATGTTAAAACCCATAGTCATAGTTTTTTGTTCTGTTGAGTTCTGGCAACCATAACTATAAATGTCGCTTTTTATGATTTTTGACTGGCGCGACTTTATAGTTATGTACCAACCCCATTAGGAAAGTCAACCAGAAATTCTCGAAAAGTTGACAGTAACAAAGACCTGTCCAAAACAGCTTTTAAATGCAGTTATTGGCCCAAATCAACCACTTGATCGGAAATATTGACATTTTTCACATTTAACTGATATATTCTTTCACAAAATACTATCTTAAATATTAAAAATTTATCTATTCTACTCTTATATAGCGAGAAAAACAGCGATGTGACAGACTTTCTTGAAATCCGAATCTCCCGAAATTTCACGGTCATTCTTTTTTTAGTAACAAACCATGTGCTCAAGTGTTTTCAAATTTAGAATGACATTTCCCGGTATTTTAGATTATTCTTGCTTGTTTTGTAAACAAATTGTAGTGTAAATACAAACTCAAAGTAAATATTATTTAAAACTACCTGATTCACACTGAAATCAGTCTTATAATCCACCAGACGTAAGTTGTTAATCAAAAATAATAATTTCAGAAAATGTCACAACACATCCATTTATTTGAAAACAATCTTACACCAAACATAAATATTTACATATCAAGCATAAAGACATAATCAAATACAACACCATCTTACACACTACATTAAAATACAACTCCACTAAATAATGCTACATACATATAAATCATTTCATATATTATGTACACAACAAACAGTACAGTCAGACTTTTGTCTTTATAATGTCTATGTTCCTTTTCAGGCGTCTTAATCGTGGATTGGGTCATGTTTTTAATCGGGCTCAAGGCCTGCGATGCGGCCTGCATCTCCTCGGTAGTTGTGTGGTGGTGATTTCATCGTCCTCATATTTGTCCCAGGCGTTGAATAGTTTTCTGTGGATTTCCTTGAATATCCTTCTATTCTATGCACACGGGCAAGCGCGTGCTCGGACACTAGACGAATCGTCAAGTCTACTGTCGCTTCCTCATGTCGTAGAAGGGTGACGAGCATGTAGAAGCCTAGGTCGGCGCGCCCTCCTCGCGTATTGATTCTTAAATCTTTTTAGCTCACCTGATTGCTCAGGTGAGCTTTTGTGACCGGTCTTTGTTCGTCCGTCCGTCCGTTAACATTTGTTCGTAAACACTCTAGAGGCCACATTTATTGTCCGATCTTCATGAAACTTGGTCAGAAGCTTCGTCCCAATAAAATCTCGGTCGAGTTCGAAACTGAGTCGTGCCGGGTCAAAAACTAGGTCACTAGGTCAAAAAAAAGAAAAAACTTGTAAACACTTCAGAAGTCACATTTCATGCCCAATCTTCATGTAACTTTGTCAAAATGTTTGTCTTAATGATATGTTGGTTGAGTTCAAAAGTGGATCCGGTCCGTTGAAAAACATGGCCGCCAGTGGGCGGGGCAGTTTTCCTTATTTGGCTTTAGAGAAACCTTGTAAACACTCTGGAAGTCACAATTTTTGCCCAATCATCATGAAAGTTGGTCAAAACATTGGTTTTATTGATTTCTCGGACGAGTTCGAAAATGGTCCAGATCGGTGAAAAAACATGGCCACCAGTGGGCGGGGCATTTTTCTCTATATGTATAAAGTGAAAACATGTCAACACTCTAGAAGTCACATTTTTGGCCCAATTTTCATGAAATTTTGTCAGAACTTTTGTTTCCTAGATACATTAGTTAAGTTTGAAAATTGTTCCGGTCCGTTGAAAAACATGGTTGCCAGGGGGACGGCGCAGTTTTCCTTATATTTATATAGTAACAAGAAATATCTTTAAATCAAAGTACTAAAAGTACTGGTGTGACGATGCTTTTGAAGAAGATGGATATATAGAGGATATTTGTTGGATTCGGTGGAATATTGATTTTCCCAGAAAAACAGCGAAAAATATCGATATTTTCACTGTCTTTTTTTCACTGTTTAAAACAGTGAAATACCAGTTTATTTCACTGATATTTCTGTATAAATCACCGGAAAGCATAACATAAATAAGCATCCATTTAAGTTAATCTTCATCACCGCAATTGCGTAATTTTTATTGCTTGTCATTTATTCGCAGGTCAATAGTTAATGGTTGTGGTGCAATAGTTTTCGTTCTTGGACACTGTACTCCCCTTCAATGAGATTTATTTACCTAAAAGCCTCATATTTGAACTTACAATTCTTTTGGGAGTACTGGTCCAGACAACCAATGGATAAAACAGCAACAATATGCTAACCCATAATTTTTTAGAATTCCTGTGCTAGCCCCCAATCACAGTATGTTGGGGTATAATAATAGTCAAATTTTGTTTTTCTTCTCAAAAGATTGTCGTAGATTAGAGGTTGAGGAATATATAATCCAAGACTACAACTTTTAGAAAGCCATTTTTTTTCATTTATTTTTATTGATAAACAAGGTTTTGTAACAATCTATACTATACATAGATAGCTTTGACAGCACAATGTGGCTCACCTGAAACTAATTGTTTCCTAGTGATGTTAACTAATTTTTCATGAAGATCTAGAAAAAATATGGCATTGTGAGTATGAACAAACTATTTGCGTCTATCCGATCTAGTTGAGCCTTGTTACCGATTTCCTACTTTTATTTATTTGAACATTCTGATCAACTGCCATGAAGATCAGGTAAAAAATGTAAGTGTTAACATAGATTTTAATGATTTTAGTTATTGATCAAATGCTTGGAAGCACATGACCCACTTTGAAACGTGACCTGTTAATCACTGAGACTAGACCTTGTGACCTAAATTTTGAATATGCTACTTTCAAGCTTGACTTTGAAATCATTTAAAATAATGTTCTAACCAATTTACAAGTGGATCAGAGAGAGAATGTGACCACTAAAGTATTAACAGACATTTTCTTATATTTGACCTAGTGCCCTAATTTTTGACAGAATATCAAACCCAAAATGACATAGAGGTGACTACGTTTCATAAGAATCTGGCAAAGAGGTGACACCCAAATTTAAACATTGTAAAATGATATCTTATGTGTTCACAATAAACTTTGGGTCAAATACAACAGACAAAGAGTGATAACAAAAGCTCACCTTGTCACATCATAACAAGTGAGCAAAATAACCAAAACTATGACATCATATAATTGCTCAGTAACTTCCAATAACAATAAAATGTTACTTTTGAAACAAATACAATACCTTCCCTTTCTTACTACAGGCTGTTCTAAAACAAGATAGCCCTGTATCGCTTACCCAAAACTCCTTCTATAGTGTCAAAAACTTGTGTATGATTTGACTAAGTTGTAACCTAGCTTTAGCCTGCACATGACCAACTTGCAAATTCAGCTTTTGATTTGATTAAGATGGACATTGTAAGCAATTTTCATGAAAATCAGGAAAATAATGTGACCTGTAGAAAGGTAAAGGAAGTTTTCTATAATTTGACCTAATGACCTAGTTTTTTACAAACTACCAACTTTCAAACTGAAACTTTATTTCATCGAGATAACATTCTGTCCAATTTTCATGAAGATCTGGAAGAAAATTTGACCTCTGGAGTGTTCACTTACCTTTTCTGTTATTTGATTTGTTGACCTAGTTTGGACCACATATGACCTACTTTCAAACTTAACCTAGAATTGACCGAGATGAACATTTACCAACATAAGACAAACAAGGGCTCTTTGTAAAACATGCATGCCCCCATATGTGCTGTCAGTTGTAGTGGTAGCCATTGTGTGAATACATTTTTTGTCACTGTAACCTTGACCTTTGACCTAGTGACCTGAAAATCAATAGGGATCATCTGCCAGTCATGATCAATTTACATATGAAAATTCATCCTAGGCCTAACTATTCTTGAGTTATCATCAGGAAACCTTTTTACTGTTACTGTGACCGTGACCTTTGACCAAGTGACATGAAAATCAATAAGGGTTATATACCAGTCATGATCAATGTACCTATGAAGTTGCATGATCCTAGGCGTAAGCATTTTTGAGTTATCATCCGGATACCATTTTACTGTTTGAGTCACTTTGACCTTGACCTTTGACCAAGTGACCTAAAAATCAATAGGGGTAATCTGCCAGTCTTGATCAATGTACCTACGAAGTTTCATGATCCTAGACGTAAGCATTCTTGAGTAATCATCCGGAAATCATTAAACTGTTTTGACTCACTGTGACCTTGACCTTTGACCTAATGACCTGAACATCAATATGGGTCATATGCCAGTCATGATCAATGTGCCTGTGTAGTTTCATGATCCTAGGCCTTAGCATTCTAGTCACTGTGACCTTACACTTTTACCTAGTGACCCGAAAATCAATAGTGTTCATCTGCCAGTCATGATCAATGTACCTATTAAGTTTCATGATCCTAGGCCTAAGCGTTCTTGAGTTATCATCCGGAAACCATCTGGTGGACGAACCGACTGACGGACTGACCGACATGTGCTAAACAATATACCCCGAACAAGCCACATAAGAAATGCAGCATAACACATTCTAAAAGTAAAAGACATCTGTGCAATGATATCTTTTCTTCAAATGGTAAGATGAACAAACAAGAGGGCCTGAAAGTCCCAAAGTCGTTCACCTGAGATAACAAGATATTATTGGGACAAATATTGTGACCAAAATTCATGAAGATCGGAAAATAAAAGTGGCCTCTCGATTGTTAACAAGGTTTTACTATAGCAATATAAGGAAAAATGACCCACCCCCTGGCAACCATGTTTTTCAACCAATTGTAACAATTTTCGAACTGATGCAAGATATCATTTAGACTTATATTCTGGCCAAATTGTATGAAGATTGGAATATAAACGTGGCATCCACAGAGTTAACAAGGCAAATGTTGACGGCTCACGACGGCCATAAAGCAAAAACAAAAGCTCACCATGAGCACGTTGTGCGATTACACTCAACGTGTTCAAATTTTTTCTCACAGGCTTTGCCATTGACCTTTATAGTATGGATGGCTTTGTTATTATTTATTGCTATCATGTACCTGCAATATTGTGTGTATGTTTACAATATACAAAGCATATGATATAAATAGAATAATTGAGCTTATAATAATCTGATTACTATAGCCAGGTCAATTAAGGACTTAAAATAACATTTTTTTTGTCCTGATTTTATGAAGACTTGAGATATTTATGCACATAGAGTTTCAAGATATGGGATGAACCACAGATAAAAAGTATTTTTGATCTGTGTTGTGCAGGCTCTTTTTCCATGACTGTCGAAGGAAAATTTCCATGTGAAAAGGATGTCAATTATTTTCTGAAGTACTTCATTCAACCATTGTGTATAATGAACTGTTCTGCATATAATTTGCCATTTTGATAGGAGATGATCAGGGTGACAGAGAAAAGGGATATGCATTTGAGATCTGGTCAGGACTCCATATAAAAGTGGTTATATTTTAAATGTTTAATTACCACATGACCACGGACTCTAGATCTCCGTGACATGACTAAGGTTCTAAATTGATCTAGTATGAACATTTGAACTATATCTTTTTAACACTAAAAAATAATATTTGATGTACAAATTTAATCTACCAATGTGTACAGATACTACTTAACATATATTTGACTGTATTGAATGTAGGAACTAGTTAAAATATCCACTAGAAAAAGAGATCAGGATATGAAATATTCATTGCCTGAAGCACTGACCCTGGAGCTATGTTTATATATCTTTAAACACACTGATTAAAGAAGTAAAACAATACATTGATACAACATAGGGAAAATCATCCCCTCTTAACAATATGATACATAATTATGTGTCATATTTTTTTTATCTGGATCTGGATAGGTACACAGCAGGATGTTTAGGTGTGCGCGCTGCGGGAGAGATATAGGAGTTACTTATATTTTGGATTTAATTTAATTCACTGAAATTCATCACTGAAGTTACAGTATGATCTCATTTGATATAGATGTACATGATTGTATCAAGCAAAATATATAAAATAATTATCAGTATTAATTCACTGTCATGATTTCAGTATCATTTAAATGATTTCAGTAAAGTCTATCATTCATTTGCATCAATTTTGTAAATATAAATATAAGTATACTACATGGAAACATTTTTGAAACAAGGACTGTTTGTAAAACATGCATGCCCCCCATATGGGCTGTCAGTTGTAGTGGCAGCCATTGTGTGAATACGTTTTTTGGCACCGTGACCTTGACCTTTGACCTAGTGACCTGAAAATCATTAGGGGTCATCTGCGAGTCATGATCAATGTACCTATGAAGTTTCATGATCCTAGGCGTAAGCTTTCTTGTGTTATCATCCGGAAACCATTTTTCAAAGTTGAGTCATTGTGACCTTGACCTTTGACCTAGTGACCTGAAAATCATTAGGGGTCATCTGCGAGTCATGATCAATGTACCTATGAAGTTTCATGATCCTATGCATAAGCGTTCTTGAGTTATCATCCGGAAACCATTTTACTATTTCGGGTCATCGTGACCTTGACCTTTGACCTAGTGACCTAAAAATCAATAGGGGTCTTCTGCGAGTCATGATCAATGTACCTATGAAGTTTCATGATCCTAGGCATAAGCGTTCTTGAGTTATCTACCGGAAACCATTTTACTATTTCGGGTCACCGTGACCTTGACCTAGTGACCTGAAAATCAATAGGGGTCATCTACGAGTCATGATCAATGTATCTATAAAGTTTCATGATCCTAGGCATAAGCGTTCTTGAGTTATCATCTGGAAACCAATTTACTATTTCGGGTCACCGTTACCTTGACCTTTGACCTAGTGACCTGAAAATCGATAGGGGTCATCTGCGAATCGTGATCAATGTACCTATGAAGTTTCATGATTCTAGGCAAAAGCGTTCTTGAGTTATCATCCGGAAACCATTTTACTATTTCGGGTCACCGTGACCTTGACCTTTGACCTAGTGACCTGAAAATCAATAGGGTCATCTGCGAGTCATGATCAATGTACCTATAAAGTTTCATGATCCTAGGCATAAGCGTTCTTGAGTTATCACCCGGAAACCATTTTACTATTTCGGGTCACCGTGACCTTGATCTTTGACCTTGTGACCTCAAAATAAATAGGGGTCATCTGCGAGTCATGATCAATGTACATATGAAGTTTCATGATCCTAGGCTTAAGCATTTTAACTTGAGTTATCATCCGGAAACCATGTGGTGGACGGACATACGGACCGACATGCAAAACAATATACCCCCTCTTTTTCGAAGGGGGGGGGGCATAATAATACACAGTTTGATATACTGTAAATAATGTCCATCAAAGTCCATCAAACTATTGCAACCGAAACACCTGGTGTGCCAAGACACCAGCCGAAGTCAAATGCCTTCTGACTTAGTGCATTTTACTATTTATTACATCTTAATTAGTTACAGATACATGTTTACATTTGTATTTTTTTGAAAAGAATGTATAATCTTAAATGAAATCTTCTGACATATTTATGTCTTAAATTTATAACTAAAAATACCAGTATCATCAGTATGCCAGTTTTGCCTTGTCAAGCTGTCGAGACCCAGAAAGTGCTTCATTCACATCGAATATATCCTTCGAATTCCATTTATTGTTGCATTACTAAATAGCGAAACAAGCCGATTTAAGCTGTAAGAAAGTTTTGACACGAGTGTTATCAAGTCTCTCAAGGGCGAAGCCATTGTTGTAGAAAGTGATTCATTCACATCGAATATATCCTTCGAATTCCATCCATTGTTGTCATTAGCGGAGATTTAGTGAATAAATAAATCATATATCATAAATGACAGCTTCTAAATAGCGAAACAAGCCAATTTATGCTGTAAGAAAGTTTTGACACGAGACTCTCATGGGGGCGGCCATTGTTGAATGTTGAAACACGAACGACAACTCTGCTAGGAGAATGTTATCAATGAAAATCAACGAGGTCGAGGTATTTCTATTAGAAAAACCGAGTTATCTCAATTGGACTGGCTCGGTCTTTTACATAGGTCGCCATTGTGAAGAGTTTTTTGATGGTGTCATACCTTAGACGATGCTGAAACAGCATCGTCAAAAAGATATACGGCGTTGATAATTCAATGAATGAGATCAAGGATAGCGAATGTCTTTTTCTGTGCAGTTCTTAGCTGCATCACACGCAGTACGGTATGTAACGCGGAGTTTTCGCGGCTTATTTTACATTATTACATATTGCTGGTCATAAACCTATAGATACAAAACAGAAAACCAAAAGAAGAATGGAAGTGAAATTAAAACATATGAGTCAACCGGCCACACGCGAAGTATCCGTATTTATAGGCGCGTTCTTGGAACAAACCTGTTTTAGTGGTTTGTCGGGCATTGCTAGTCTATTCGATTATTAACAGTATCGAGAATCATCGCGCTCATGCTTAATACATTAGTCAATATGGTGGAATAATTATTGCTAAATTAATCAAAAATAATATTTATCATTGTATTGTTGAAAACACATTAAGAATCTATTATTGACATACCATAATTATATTGCTGAATATCTTCATTTAACATATTTCTGGTCTAAAGAAAATTCCAGGTCACCTAGTTCACGGATAGCGTCTTTATTATATAACGATTATTTTACTGGCCGCGAACTCCGGTGATGAACTTTATATAAACTCTGACATTCACACACTGGTCGCGAATTGACCCGATACCTCGCGGGTTGAAATGCAATGCATTAAAGTGAGGCCTCGCTTCCACTGCTCTCTATACTTTTACATGTTAACATGTTGAAAGGAATATGGAAGTAAGTACTAAATATATAAGTATAAACGCTTTTGCGCTGGTAATTCTCTGAAAATAAAAGGTGCACGCACAAACAGTATTTATGTCGAGAATTGAGTGTAAAACTTTTCTAAATATTGAGCCTTTTCATTAAGATAAAATTGTTTCATGCAGTAAAACAGTGTTACAAAGACGCAGATATGTTTCCAATGTTCTGGTGGTATACTCAAATCAGCCAATGGAATAAATGAAGTGTATTCATTCGTACCTAGCCGCGGGAAATTTGATTTGAATTTAATTGGACACTTAAAAAGGTCAGGTCAGGTGAAAAGCTGGCTTAATACAGCTACGCCGAAAAAGGCTTGTAAACCATCAAGAATTAAGGTCAGGTAACATGCGAGACAACTCTTCTCAATATTGCATTTAAGTTTACAGTAGTTACTCCCCTTTGATTATTAATGTTTTCATAATAATACAGTGTAGATTTGTGTATCATTTATGTGTTAATTGTTATTCGAGGTTGGAAGTTTTTTTTAGCTCACCTGATCTTAGGGGAGCTTTTGTGACCGGTATTTGTCCGTCGTCCGTCCGTCCGTCGTCCGTCCGTCCACATTTGTTCGTAAACACTCTAGAGGCCACATTTATTGTCCGATCTTCATGAAACTTGGTCAGAAGATTTGTCCCAATGATATCTCGATCGAGTTTGAAACTTGGTCATGCTGGGTCAAAAACTAGGTCACTAGGTCAAAAAAAGAAAAAGCTTGTAAACACTGTAGAAGTCACATTTAATGCCCAATCTTTATGTAACTTTGTCTAAATGTCTGCCTTAACGATATGTTGGTTGAGTTCAAAAGTGGTTCCGGTTCATTGAAAAACATGGCCGCCAGTGGGCGGGGCAGTTTTCCTTACATGGCTATAGAGAAACCTTGTAGCCACTCTTGAAGTCACAATTTTGGCCCAATCATCATGAAAGTTAATCAAAACATTGGTTTTATTAGCTCGACTATTATATATGAAATATTTATAGTGGAGCTATCCTACTAACCCCAGCGTTCCGTACCGTGCCGTTAGCGTGCAAATGTTAAAGTTTTCGTACTACCCCAATTATTTTCATTGTACCTTGACATATTGCTTTCATATTTTGCATACTTGTTTACCAACATGACCCCAACCTATAAACAAGAGCAGACAACTCTATCAAGCATTTTGTCATAATTATGGCCCCTTTTCCACTTAGAATATGCAGCAAATGTTAAAGTTTGCGTACTACCCCAAATATTTTCAATGTCCCTTGACATATTGCTTTCATATTTTGCATACTTGTTTACCATCATGACCCCAACCTATAAACAAGAGCATACAACTGTATCAAGCATTTTGACAGAATTATTACCCCTTTTATACTTAGAATATGCATATTATTGATAAAGCTATGTTAAACTTTGCGTACTACCCCAAATATTTCCTATATCCTTTGACATATTGCTTTGATATTTTGCATACTTGTTTACCAACATGACCCCAACATATAAACAAGACCAGACAACTCTATCAATCATTTTGTAATAATAATGGCCCCTTTTTCACTTAGAATATGCATCAAATGTTAAAGTTTGCGTACTACCTCAAATATTTTCAATGTGCCTTGACATATTGCTTTCATATTTTGCATACTTGTTAACCATCATGACCCCAACTTATAAACAAGAGCATACAACTGTGTCAAGCATTTTAACAGAATTATTGCCCCTTTTATACTTAGAATATGCATATTATTGATAAAGCTATGTTAAACTTTGCGTACTACCCCAAATATTTCCTATATCCTTTGACATATTGCTTTGATATTTTGCATACTTGTTTACCAACATGACCCCAACATATAAACAAGACCAGACAACTCTATCAATCATTTTGTCATAATAATGGCCCCTTTTTCACTTAGAATATGCATCAAATGTTAAAGTTTGCGTACTATCTCAAATATTTTCAATGTGCCTTGACATATTGCTTTCATATTTTGCATACTTGTTAACCATCATGACCCCAACTTATAAACAAGAGCATACAACTGTGTCAAGCATTTTAACAGAATTATTGCCCCTTTTATACTTAGAATATGCATATTATTGATAAATCTATGTTAAACTTTGCGTACTACCCCAAATATTTCCTATATCATTTGACATTTCGCTTTTATATTTTGCATACTTGTTTACCAACATGACCCCAACCTATAAACAAGAGCAGACCACTGTATCAAGCATTTTGACATAATTATGCCCCTTTTACACTTAGATAATTGAACATTTTCCTTTTTTTACTTTTGAAAGATCGTCTAATAAATGACCACACCCCATATTATACCCCCTCTCACCCCCCCCCCCCAAAAAAAATAAATATTTTTCCTTTTTTTATTTTTGAAAGATCGTCTAATACATTATTGGATATTTACAATTTCCCCATGATGGCTTACGTTATACTGCCAAGCACTCGAGTAGTCGAGCGCGCTGTCCTCTGACAGCTCTTGTTGATATGTCGGACGAGTTCGAAAATGGTCCAGATCGGTGAAAAAACATGGCCGCCAATGGGCGGGTCATTTTTCTCTATATGTATATAATGAAAACATGTGAACACTCCAGAAGTCACATTTTTTGCCCAATTTTCATGAAATTTTGGTCAGAACATTTGTTTCCTTGATACGAGAGTTGAGTTGGAAAATGGTTCCGGTCAGTTGAATAACATGTCTGCCGTCAGTTTTCTTATATTTATATAGTAAAAAAAGCTTGTGAACACTCAAGAAGTCACATTTTTTGCCCAATCATCATGAAACTTGGTGAAAAGATTGGTTTTATATATATCTCAGATGAGTTTGCAAATGGTCCCGTTGGGTCAATAAACATAGCTGCCAGGGGGTTGGGGCAGTTTTCCTTATGTGACTATATAGAGAGAAACATTGTGATCGAACACTATGGAAGTCACACATTTTGCCTAATCAACGTGAAACTTAGTCAATACATTGGTTTTATTGATTCCTTGGACAAGTTGGAAAATGGCTCAGATCGGTGAAACACACTTTTTAGCTCACCTGACTGCTCAGGTGAGGTTTTAGGATTGGTCTTTGCCCGCTGTCCGTCCTTCTACATTTGGTTTGTAAACACTCTAACATTCACATTTCTCAAGCATTCTTTATCAAAATTGCTGAAAGATCTCAGTCAAGTTTGATGATAGGTCACCATTTCAAATCTTACAAAAACAAAAACACTCCCTACGCCAGAGTTTTGGTTCAATAATGATGAATCTTGACCAGGATGTTTGTCTGGTCAATATCTAGGTCAATTTTGACATTAGGTAAAGATTGAATGAACCGAATCCTCTCAGGTGAGCGAACTAGGGCCACCTTGGCCCTCTTGTTTTGTCTGTTTTTTGCATTTCGTGTATATCATAAATTGATTATATAATATAAAAAAACTTCACATTTTGGTGTCTGCTATGTTTGTCAAAACATATTGAACATGGATTCTTTACATAATTCCCATGTTCATGTTTATTTACATGTTTTACATATGAAGATTGTTATCTCATACATGTTTTTTATACGTTATACAGCCTTTACATCGTGAACATATATTTGCAATGATTAATATGAAAGTGTTCCTCAATGTTACATCTTTTTGTATATGCTTGCAATGCTTATTTTGATTTTGCATGTGTTTTTCACTTACACATCGCAAATGTGTTGTCATTTTCATTTCAACCATGACTTTCTTGTATTTTATCTATGATTTATTTCCAAAATTATGCATATAAATCTTTACAATTACATTCAGTAAATACTTAAGTTTAATGTCACAGTACAGTTCCTTTACACTGTTTTGTTACGATTTCATTTACATCAGTTTCGTGTTGCATACCGTACTTTCTAAAAAGCTGATTACACCATCGCTTTACATGTTAATGTTTATTTTGCTTTTTTTCTCTAATGCAATAAACATTGAAGTCTTTTGCAACATCCATAATCCTCACATAAAGTAATGTAATTTAATATCCTTGTGTACTTGTATCAAACTATTATATAGAACATATTTACTTCCTTAATGCAATTACAAACTAGGATTACTTTGTTTGAATACAGTCTAACCAATCTGTGCTTGGTTGTAGACTGCTCCTCTACCAACATCATCAGCATGGATAGCACTAGCTTATTTAAAGTCCTAAACTATAAATCTCTGGATTGCACTTTCAAATCCCTGTCCAGCCAAAAACATTATGTACAGGAATATTTATTTATTTTCATTCATATGTTTATATTAGGCAACATCATTGTTCCAATTCCAAGATTTTTCACTTGTTTCTATCCTAATCTGTCTTTGATTCTTTCTTATTCATATTTGCGTTTATTAGTGTAAATATGTTTCTCTGTACTTTGTTTTGTTCATTTTTAGCGAGGATGTTTTCGGAGAAAACCTGAGCTATTGTCATAGCCAGCTCGTCCGACGTCCGTCGCCCGCCGTAGGCGTCGTGCTAAAACCTTAACATTGGCTCTAAAATCAAAGTGCTTCCACCTACAACTTTGAAACTTCATATGTAGATGCACCTTGATGAGTTCTACACGCCACACCCATTTTTGGGTCATTAGGTCAAAGGTCAAGGTCACTGTGACCGCTAATATATAACTTTAACATAAGCTCTAAAATCAAAGTGCTTCCACCTACAACTTTGAAACTTCATATGTAGTTGCATCTTGATGAGTTTTACATGCCACACCAATTTTGGGTCACTAGGTCAAAGGTCAAGGTCACTGTGACTTCTAAATATAAAGCTTTAACAAAAACCTTAACATTGCCTCTAAAATCAAAGTGCTTCCACCTACAACTTTGAAACTTCATATGTAGTTGCACCTTGATGGGTTCTACATGCCATACCCATTTTTGGGTCACTAGGTCAAAGGTCAAGGTCACTGTGACCTCTAATATAAAACTTTAACAAAAACCTTAACATTACCTCTTAAATCAAAGTACTTCCACCTACAACTTTGAAACTTCATATGTAGATGCCCCTTGATGAGTTGTACACGCCACACACATTTTGGGTCACTAGGTCAAAGGCCAAGGTCAATGTGACCTCTAAAAAAAATTCTGACAAGCTTTCGCAGCCGAGCGTGGCACCCATTATGCGGTGCTTTTGTTTATATAATGTTCTGTCTTTCTGCAAAAAATTTATGTCAATATGATGCTTGCAATATTGAGTCTTTATGTCTACATTCTACAAACATATTTTCACATTATAACACATTATCTTTTATTTAATTCCAACATTATGTTCATAGTATTTCAGTGGCGAATATGTCTTCTTTACCTTTTGAAACTTGTATTACTCATTCAATTATAAAAACCTAGTTATTACAATACTTATTGACAATAAAACATACAATTTCACTTCTTCTTGTTCTTCATTTCTTATTTGTAAATACAGTAAAATATATAATCTTATTCCGTCTACTTCCACTGGTCGCTAACATTACAACATCAACGCCGTATATCTTTTTAAAGATATTTCTTGTTTCAAATAACTGTTTAAAACATTTTTTCTGAAGAATTTCAACTGTTGCATAAAATACAGTTTTGTATGATGCTTATGGGAATGTGAAAAACACCAGGATTACTTTATTCAATAAGCCTGTGTTATTTGCCGCAACATTAAATTTTGGCACATATTTCAGACGTGTTCAATAATGTATTCTTAAATCTTAAGATATCGGCACAAACTTCAAGAAAGACTGCCTTTAATGCGTTTAAGTTTTTTGCAAACATATTTGAATAACTTGAAATATTGGCAAAAATAAAGTTCTTAACGTTGTGTTTTAATTTTTCCCAGCCCGTGTGTACTCCCCTGATACTCTTGGTTAAGGAATTACTTAATTGGCGTTGAAGTTATAAAAGCTATTTGGTGGCTTTTCTTTTGGAAAGATTGATATGGCTTTTCTTTTGGAAAGATTGATTATCTCTTGGTAACAAAATGTCATTATTCTGCTTATGGAGTTATGAAAGCAGGATATTAGCTCACATAAATTACATCATATTAACGAAATGTCGTAATTAAGTGTACATGTATTGGGTTTGGAGTTATAATAACTGGATGGTGGCCAGTCTATTTGCCAAATCGATGATCTCTTGATATCGCAGAGTCTTGTCCTTCCATGATTGCGGTATACTTTCCAATCCGTACGGGAACAAAAATTAGGGCTTCTTTGCTCAATGATTGAGTTACATCAACCAGCTGTCTTTAAGTCATGCTTAGGCCTTCTAGCTGTGTCTTATAGTCACACTGTAATTTTAACCTTCAAGTTGTGTCTTGTAGTCACACTTGGTCAGTCTATTTGTGACTTGTAGTCACGATAGTTCAAATAAGGTTAAAACCCAAAAGAAGTGTCCTTAAGTATGACAGGTGACCGGTAGCTGTGGGATCCGACAGCCATAGTGCAGAAATATCCTTTTACGTATCCTTTTAGTTAATGAAATACAGTGTCTTTATGTTGCCAAATATTTGCTCATATTATCATTATAATTATTGTTTTAACTCTAGTTATATCAATTTATTACATAATATTTTACTTTTACTGTGTTTTAATAGTGTAGCCGGTATTGTTTTATTGCTTAAGTTCCTTACAGCATTATTATTTATATCACACATTTTAAGATCATTAATCCTTTAATTAATGCTGCATAATATTATCAATACCTCTTATGTTTTATCAATTGTATGTACATATATATGTTTTGTACAACGCCATTGAATATAATTATATAAATAGGCGTTTCATCAAAAAAAAAAATTATAAAAAAAAATAAAATTAGATTCAGTTTAAACATTATGCTTCAAGCGTTTTTCCAAAATCACTTTAAATTTACAAACATTAAATACAATACATAATGCGAACAGATGGATGCTATTGTGGAACGATTTCAAAACATATCTTTGTAAGGACGAAAATCATATATTATACAGCCCTTTTATGGCGATTGGGGAAACACAACAAGTATGGTTGTACTACCAAAAACGTGTATTTAAGAGAATATAGTATTTTCCGCTTAACTTGGCCATACTAAGCCTTCTTGAATTGACTGTCGTGAATCAGATAGTGTAGTCTCAAATAAAATTTTCACAAAAATCGATTTTGTTTCGTTGTCAAGGTTGAGATCTTAATAATTTGTGCTACTTTCGCACATATGTGTCTTTTATAATAATAGAAAGATTGGGAAAAGGGATTTGGACTGTTTCTGTCATTGAGTATTCATACACTAGCGGGAAATAATCCATGTATCACAAAAAAATGAAGAAAAAAAGGTTTGGTCGACGTACCTTATGTATTTGTGGGAGTTGTACGTTTGTTTGCCTACATTTTAACCTAGTTTTAAAGTGTTAGAGAGAACTTACAGAAATCAAAGTACTGACAGTACTGGTGTGACGATGCTTTTGAAGAGGATGGATATAAAAGCATCAATTTAAGTTGATCTACATCATCACAATTGTGTATGTGGGTAAGAAAAAAAATTTGGTACGAAAATTTTGGGAACGAAAAAATTATGCCAAAAAAATTTGGTTACGAAATAAAATTAAAGTACGAAAACAAATTGGGTACGAAAAATAAATTGAGTACGAAAAAATTTGGGTACGAAAATAATTTGGGAACGAAAAAAAAATTGGGTACGAAAAAAAAATTGGGTACGAAAAATTTTGGTACGGAAAAAAATTGGGGGTACGGGGACGTAGTACCCCTGGGGAACTTGACCCACAATCGCACATTCTTGGCCCTTTCCGTAAAACATCGGATAAGTACCTCAAAGGCAATAGTATGAATACACATTTATGGCGTACCATTTGGGTCGAAAGTCAACAAGACCTTGTAGGTAAAAAGAGAAATGTACTTTGACGTACAATATGCACGTCAAAGTACATTTTTTGTACTTCGAGGTACAAAATTGTAATTCGACGTTCAGTCTTTACTGACCCTTGAGTGTTAGCCAATCAGAAGACGCCTTTCATCTGTTGCTTTTAGAGATATTTGACATTGAACATTATTATTATTATTATTTATGCCAAATTATGCGACTATCGACCGCTAACTAATAGATATTGAGCATATTTATTGAACATTATTATTATTTATACCAAATTATGCGACTATCGACCGCTAACTCATAGATATTGTGCGTATTTATTGACCTGGCGTGGCGGAATTAACCTCTGACTTATACAAATAATGGTTAACACAAAATACAACCAAACCAGGGAGGTTATTATACATTTTTAATCCCGTAATCGTTTGGTAACTGTTTGGTTACCGTTAGGAATTTCCTACACAGTAATGCGCTGGACCATGATATTCCGCCCCGCATGGCCAATAAAAACTCACAATATGCTTGATAATTTAATTTTTTTTAAAGGTAACCTTGAATCTTCTTCAAATAGGTATATAATCTATTTCAATGCATTAAATACTCGAAACTTCTTTGTAAAATTTTTTTTTTCAATTTTGATATTTTTATTTTTTCCTCAATTAAATAAAGAGATTTTAAACATTTATTATGAATTGTTCCATTATCTAATGAATAGTTAAAGGGACATCACTGTTTTATACTTAACTATTATCCGTTATCTTTATATATGAATATGCTATACAGTTTGTTGAACACTTGTAGCTTAGACATTACTGAATAAAGATGTAGCCGCATACGCCTTGAGTTATATAAATTACACCGGCTAGACTACAACATGCTGTCAGAAGTTAAAAAAACTTCAGATACAACCAATGGAATTTTGATTTAATACAAGCATATATTTCCAGGATTTTTGTGCTAATTGTGACACTCTGCTCATTTTAAAAAAGACGGAAAGCGAACACAATATAGGCCAAACTCCGAGGATGGACTGGGACAATGCGGGCTTACACCAAGCATTTAAATCGTTAAAATCGCACTGTGATTTCATGTTCAAAGGTGCATTAAAAGGAAATGACTAAGAAACCAAATGTAATTATCTAATGTTATGGGTTGGCGAAAAAGGGCGTTCAATTTATAGTACATGGACATTAACTAATGACCAGAAGAAAGACTTGAAGCATCATTTTGATCAATTTGAACAATATTGCAAACCCAAATCTAACAAAATTTACTCCAGATATGTTTTCAAGACCAGATACAAAAGGATGGAGAAACATTTGAACAGTTTGCTACAGATTTGAGATTATTAATCAAGGATTTGATTAACCTGATGGAATCATAGATGAAATGATACGGGACCATATAATCTTTGGAATACGTACCCAGAAATTACGCGAAAGAATGATCAGTGAAGGTAATGATCTAACACTTCAAAAATGTCTCGACATTACCAGAACATACGAGCTGACGAAAATGCAAGTTCATGGACACCAGCGGCATACATGCTGTCGCCAGTGGATCCAAACGTCCAACAAAAACCGGATCCAAGCCAAAACTGACGGGACGGGATAAGCCTCACTACGCGAGGGATAAGCCTCACTACGCGAATAGGGGAAAATGTACACATTGTGGTGGTAGTTGTCATCATACACGAGAACTTTGCCCGGCAAGGGGAAAGACATGCAATTATTGCCACAAGATGAACCATTTTTCGTCAGTGTGTTTCAAGGAAAGCAAGGACAACAGCACCAGACCCAAACATAGAGCCAAAATTAATGAGGTAAATGACTTTTTTGACTCAGATCAAAGTGACACCAATGATCAATATTTTATCAATTCGGTTGTTTATGATAAACAAAAGAATCAAGCTCATGTTAAACTCAATGTTGGTCCACAAGAAACAAAAATAATGTTCAAAATTGACTCCGGTGCACAGGTCAATATCATTCCATTACATAAATATGCAGCGTTAGGGATTAAAGGTCCACTCAAAAACACTAACATCAAACTATCAGCTTACAATGGAACATCACTTAAGGTTCATGACATGATTCGTCTCAAGTGTGGCTACGACGGTAAACAGTCATATCAGGACTTTTACGTTGTAGACAGCCCCTCCAGTCCCATATTAGGTTTAGAACAGAACAGAACAGAACAGAATATTTATTTTGAATTAAGCATAACAAGCTTATCGTCATGTACAAATGCATGTTAAATTTACAGACATGCGTGCTGAATATAAATAATTACAATGTTCAAATTACAAACATCAATTAATAAATCACTTTTCACTGGAGAGTGAGAGTGTTCTAAATTACAAGTTATAATGTGACATGGAATACATATATAGGTATCAATACATGTGATACATCCATGGTTAACAAACAACATGTAACAAGCATAGTGCACTCAATTGTTAGTGTAAGTTATAGTTCTTCTTAACATATCATTCGATAATAAACAAATTGTTATCTCTTTTTTTGAAACATGTTATACAATAGATGGCTAATTTTCTAAGTGTCGTTAAATTACTACTATTTAGGAGTTTAATAAATTTGAAAATACTAGGTCGCTTGTAATAGAATTTTGGAATATATTTGATTCTTTCTTCTAGGAATTGCGGACATATTAGTATGAAATGGTACTCATCTTCGATATCGTTACAGTTACACATGGGGCATATTCTTTCGTTCCTGTCAATATTATGATGTCTGCCTGTTTCAATTAACAAGTTATGGGATGAGAGACGCATGTTGGCAATAATCCTTCTATGTTATTTATTTTCAATTATATCTAAATACGGCGAACTTTCGAATATAGGTTTTAATTCTTTATACATATTTAACGACGTTGAAGAATCAATGTTAGTCCTCCATTCAGCTACATACTGATCTCGCAATCTTATTTTTAATAAAGGGATGAATTTGTCTATATTTATAGATTCAGGGAATCACCTTACATCTCCAAATCCTGAGTGTTTAAGTATATCGCGCACTTTTGATGACCAATTCACTGTATTATTTCTATAAGCAATTTCGGATCTTTGCATATTTATAACAGTGTGTAGAATACAGATACTTTGTTTTGTTTGATATAGTTTAAGAAAATATTTAACAATTCTTAAATAGCGTCCAATGATTAAAGGGAAAAGACCAACTTCCGCATACAATGACAATGAATTAGTTGACATCTTTACATTTAATAATCCTTTACAAAATTTCCTGTGAACACGTTCAATATTATTGGCAGTTATAAACCCCCATACTTCACAATTATAATTCAAAATTGACAAAACATATGAATCGAATAACTTGAACATGATATTTATTGGGACCTCCATCTCTTTTGTTATAGAGAACAATTTATTCATTGCTCTTGTCGCTTTACCATACAAGGTGTTTGTGGCTGGTATGTATGATCCGCCACTAGATAGGACGATACCTAAATAATTAAAGTTACTGACTGTTTCAATTTCATTGCCTTTGAATGTCCATTTATGATTTTTGTTCAAGACACCACCCTTTCGAAAAACCATCATCTTTGTTTTATCAAAATTGACAGTTAAGTTCCACTTTTTACAATATATTTCTAGGTTGACTAAAGATTCCTGTAAGCCTTCTTTGGTTTCGGAGAAAATAACTGCATCGTCCGCAAATAGGAGAAGATAAACCGATAATTGATCAAGTGTTATACCAGTGCTTAATCCGTTTTGAAGATTGAATTCTATATCATTCACGAAATGTGAGAACATGATCGGCGATGTTATTTCTCCTTGCAAAAGGCCAACGTTGCTAATAAATAAGTCAGAAAGGGAACTCATGTGTTTAACTTGGAGTTTCACCTCATTGTACATCGAACGAATAATAGACATTAACTTGCCATCAACTCCTAATCGAATCATTTTATACCAGAGCTGACCCCTATATTTATGACGTCATATGCTTTCCGGTAATCGATGTAACAACAGAAGAGATTATTTTTATTCAGTAGCGGTTTCTCGATTAAAGCATTGAGAATAAAAATTGCGTCGACTGTGCTACAATTCGCTTTAAAACCAAGTTGTGCATCCGTTATGCATATGATTCTGCCCAAGATTTTAAACGTTCATTAATTATTCCGGTAAAAAGTTTAGCAAAGCAGCTTATCAGTGTGATGCCCCTGTAATTGTTAGGGTCGGAAACATCTCCGCGCTTATAGCTTGGTAGAATCACTCCGGACGACCAACTTTTTGGGAATATTTTAGTATCTAAAATGTAATTAAATAATATTTCTAAAGGTCTGGCTATAAAATCGATTGTTTCTTTGAAATATTCGTAGATAATATTGTCGTGCGATGCCGCTTTTTTATAATTAAGACGCTTGATCCCTTTTTTAATTTCTTCTAATGAACAAGGTTTATCAAGTTCCGGATAGGAGCTGGTCTGATTTTCAATACGATCAAATTCTTGTAAGAATTCGTCATATTCATTACTGTTACCATTGACATCAGTGTCAGAAGATAAAGTGCTAAAGTATTCGTAAAATTCATGAATCGAGACATTTTCCGCGTTTGTAGATGGTGATTTCTGCTTAAATAATTTTCAAAATTCGCGTGGCGCTTTACGGCTTAAGTCATTCATTTGTCTGCCTTGTGCACGTTTACACCTTGATTTTGTTTGGCTACAAAAATACTTATAATCCTTCTAAGAAGCAAGCATTGTAGCCCTCGAATTTTCATTTTTATGTAAATTATATTCATAAACTCTTCGTAAATAGTCCGCCCGCTTTTGTTTGCATACATCATTAAACCAGCGTTGTTTGATTTTGTCTTCTGAAGAGAAACAATGATTTTGATTATTACTCACTCGTTTAAAATACGGTTCACAGCGTGTATTAAGAAAATTAGTAAATATCGATACCCATAAATCTGGGTCGCAGCCCGGGTTAACGCCTGATTGCATACTGTTCTCTAAATCTTGAACCCCACCAGCTATATCTTGTAAAAACTGGTCTTTAAACTCCGAGTTCCACGCGAAATGTATGCGCGGATTATTTTCACCGTTATTACTCACATTGTTCGCGTTCAGAGCAAATGTCAGTGAGGCATGGTTGGAAAATTCGTTTAAATCGTGGACATTAAAGTCGGCTATATCTTTAAAATGCTTGTATGATGTTAGAAGGTAGTCGACTGTACTTTCCCCATTATTTGTTTAGACACATGCATGTCTATAAATCCAATCCAATTTGTGTCAGAAATTGAACCTAAACATTTTACACAAAGGACACAATTGTATCTAAATACTCTGATGTATTTACTGGTCTAGGAATTCTTCCAGTGGAATCTGACATTTGTATAAAACCCAATGCTATTCCAGTTATTCACCCACCTAGACGTGCTCCTGTAGCAATCAAAGACAGACTCAAAAAAGAGTTAAACAGAATGGTTAAGGATGGTGTAATAACCAAAGTTACTGAACCGTCCAAATGGGTCAACAGTTTGGTCACTGTTGAAAAGCCCAGTGGTTCTTTGCGGATGTGTATTGACCCAAAAGACCTAAATGACACTATTATGAGACCGCACTATCCATCAAGATCAATTGACGACATTTTGCCTGACCTGACTGGCGCTAAAGTGTTTTCAAAATTTGATGCACGTACAGGCTACTGCTCTTTTAAATTGAACAAAAAGTCATCTTTCTTGACAGTGTTCAATACCCCATTTGGGAGATATAGAAGTATCTGAGACTACCATATGGGATAAACTGCGCATAGGACATTTTTGTTCGAAAAATGGACGAATGTCTTGAAGGTCTACAGGGCATCAAGGTCATTGTAGATGATATTGTTTGTTTTGGACGTAACAGACTAAAACATGACAAGAATCTCGAACTATTGATGGACAGGTGTCGACTGATTGGTCTAAAGCTCAATGCCGACAAAACTGAAGTCGGACAGACAGAAATTCCATTCTTTGGTTATGTACTGACAGAAAATGGACTGAAAATTGATCCTTAAAAAGTAAGGGCAATTCAGGAAATGCCATCTCCAAAGTCAAAGTCTGAACTTGAGACACTACTTGGAATGGTAAACTATTTGCAAAGATTTGCACCTAATCTTGCTGAAATGACTAGTCCACTGAGACAATTGTTGAAAAAGGAAAGCATTTTCCGGTGGGACCCGGAGCATGAAACTGCCTTAAACAAAATAAAAGGGGTTATCACTCAAAACCCAGGACAAATACTCTGGTATTTTGATCCAAAAGTTGATGTTATGTTGCAAGTTGATGCATCACAAAATGGACTTGGTTGCGTTTCACTTCAAAACGACAAACCTGTTTGCTTTGCATCAAAAGCATTAACGGAGACAGAACTAAACTATGCACACATCACAAAAGAGCTCTACGTTGTTTTATTTGGCATGACAAAGTTTTCTCAAATGACATACGGACGATACGTATTAGTCCAAAGTGACCATAAACCACTTGTTAGCATAACAAGGAAAAGTTTGCTAGCAGCTCCGCCAAGATTGCAGAAAGTGCTATTACAATTGACCAAATATGACTATGAAATAGTGCATATACCTGGAAAACAGATTCCAGTAGCAGACACGCTAAGTCGCAATTTCTTGCCGGACGAACAGACTTACGTTTGTCAAGACATGGACTCATATGTACATATGATCATGAAAAATATTGCTATGAGTGATCAGAAAATCCAACTGATTAAAAGCAAAATTGAATCTGACTCTGAAATGCAGTCACTCAAACAAACCATTCTAAATGGTTGGCCTGAAAAACGACAGGAATGTTCAAAATGTTTGCTACCATATTGGAATTTTAGAGATGAATTGACATAATTACATTGATGGTTTATTGCTCAAGGGAAGCAATGTTATTATTCCGACGGAACTCAGACAGCTGATGTTGGACAAAATACATGACTCACACCTAGGAGTTGAAAAATGCACACAACGGGCACGAACAATATGAAAGTGAGACAGTGATACACAAACTAAAGGGTCATTTTGCAACACATGCTATTCCTTTAAAAGTGATTAGTGACAATGCAGGTCAATATACTAGCCAGGAATTTGACAAATTTCGTAAAGATTGGGATTTTGAACATGTCACATCATCTCCATTACACTTCCAGGGCAACGCTGTTGCTGAGAAATGTATTCAGACAATCAAGAAGATTTTCACAAAATCTTTACAGGCAAATCGAGATCCTTATCTTGCAATTCTCGAGTACAGAAATTCTCCACTTGCTTGCACTCATGAGTAGGTAAACAAGATCCATATTGCCAGTAACACAAAAACATTTGGAGCCAAAAGTACAAAATCACAAACAGATCAAAGAAAAGATGTCAAAATCACAAAATATTTCAAAGGCAAGATACGACAAACACGCAAAATCACTTAAACATTTATCACATGGAGAAACTGTCAGAATCCAACAAACTTAACGTTGGAAACCTGCTATCGTAAGAAAACAAAAACATGACAGGTCATATAGTGTTGAAACTGAAGAGGGTGGTGTTTATAGACGAAATCGTGGCCATTTGTTAAGAACAAATGAAAAACCATTGCATATTTTCGATCCACAATCACTACATATCAGTGAAAATCCCAACAGCATCCCAAATAATGACATACAACAACAGCAACAACAGCAGCAACAACAACAACAACAACAAGCATCGGTACCAAATGATAGTAGCAGCCGAAGACAGGCAGAGAAACAAAATGTCACTAGATCGGGCAGAACAGTCAAGCCACTTCAGAGAATAGACATGTGAAATAACTGTAATTTGATTTTGTAATGTGTATGTTTAATATTGTATGTGCATGTTATAATCATAATATACTAGTATTTGTATTTTATAATCGCAAGCCATAATATTTTATTCTACAATTATTTTTGTGAAGATATCAAGGTGTTATAAATTGGGTAAATTAACTTGTTATTTGTCAAGTTTCAAGGTATTTCTTATTCCGTGAGAAAGTTACATTTTGGATTATATTTCTACAGTGCTAATTGGATATATCAACAATATTTAAGATAGACTAGAACAATACCACAATCTGTGTCATTTTAGAGAGAACTTGAGAAGTTTTATCAGGATGTTAACATAAACAAGCAGTGTGTTAGATTATTTATCAGTGCTTCACCCATTAACGTGTCTGTGAAATATTTGATATAGCAGGACACAATATTAGGTTATATGAACATCATTGAAATACACAGATACAAATAAATAATTTCCCAAGAAAACATTTGTTTGAAAAGAAGGGAAATGTTCCATAATCTAATGAATAGTTAAAGGGACATCACTGTTTTTTACTTATCTATTATCCGTAAGAGTTATCTTTATATGTGAATATGCTATACAGTTTGTTGAACACTTAAAGCTTAGACATTACTGAATAAAGATGTAGCCGCATACGCCTTGAGTTATATGAATTACACCGGCTAGACTACAACATGAATAAATCTGAAGGAAAAGCGGCTCATGAGACAAGTGTTTTGATCGGCTGTTAAGAAAATTTGTACGTCGAAGTACAAACATGTACGTCGAAGTACAAATTGTACTTCGACGTACAAATATTTATACTTCGAAGTGTATTTCATTTTGTACGTCGAAGTACAATTTTGTACTTCGACATACATATTGTACGTCAAAGTACATTTCTCTTGTCACCAAGTAGGTCTTGTTTACTTTCGACGTAAATATTACGCCATACACATTTCGTAAGCGGTAATGCGGCCCTACCTATGCACGTCAAAATGTAAGCGAAATATGTAAACAAAGTGGTAGCCTGTCAGGAATGTTTGAAGAAAATCGTGTATTGATGTAAGTTTATTGAAGAAATGTACAGAAAATATGTTAAATAAGCAATAGCGATATTTTTCTCAGCCACATAATTGTTGATTGTTTGATATCACAAAATGAAAGTGAAAGTAGATTTGTCAAAAATGACAACATGTCAATTTGTTGTTTTTGCTGGCACGAGAGGGCGATTACACTCAATGTGTTCATATTTTTGCCATAGGCTTTGCCAATGACCATTATAGTATGCGTGGTTTTGTTATTATTAATTGCTATCATGTAACTGCATGATTGTGTATATGTTTACAATACAAAAAGCATAAATAATGATATAAATATACTGATTGAGCTTATAATAATCTGATAACTATAGCCAAATCAATTAAGTACATAAAATACAATTTTTTGTCCTGATTTCATGAAGACTTGAGATATTTATGCACATAGATATGGGTTGATCCACAAATGAAAAGTATTTTTGATCTGTGTTCGGTGCAGGCTCTTTTTCCATGACTGTGGAAGTTAAATTTTCATGTGAAAAGGATGTCAATTTTTTTCTGAAGTATTTCATTCAACCATTGAATAAAATGAACTGTTCTGCATATAATTTGCCATTTTGTGTTTGTTAGGTGATCAACAGGAGATGACCAGGGTGCCAGAGAAAAGGGATAAACATTTGGGATCTGGTCATGCAGGGCTTCATATAAAAGTGGTTAAATAGTATACATTTTATATCTGGCCAGTGCTCAAGAGAAAATGTGTACATTTCAGAAAATTTTACCATTTAAAAATGTTTATATACCGCTTGACTAAGGCTCTTTATTCATCTAGCATGAACACTTGTACGATATCTTTTTAACACTAACACTAAAAAATAATATTTAATGTACAAATTTAAGCTACCAATGTGTACAGAGACTACTTAACATATATTTGACTGTATTGAATGTAGGAACTAGCTAATTAAAATATCCATTAGAAAAAATGATCAGGGGGTGAAATATTCATTGCCTGAAGCTCTGACGCTGGAGCTATGTTTATATATCTTTAAACACACTGATTAAAAAGTAAAACAATACAATGATACACCAGAGGGAAAATCATCCCCTTTGAACAACATGATACATAATTATGTATTATATTTTTCGATCTGGATCTGGATTGGTACACAGTAGGACCTTTAGGTATGCGCGCTGCGGGAAAGAGATGGGAGTGACTTACATTTTGGATTTAATTTAATCACTGAAATTCATCACTGAAGTTACAGTATGATCTTATTTGATATAGATGTACATGATTGTATCAAGCAACATGTAAATGTCTCTTTTACTGTGACACAGTTCATATGAATTTAAAATGATATCAAATACTAAAATAGAAAGAAGAAATAATACAAACCAGTAATTTGAGTAAAGACTTTGTAATCAATATTTTAAGGACAGCTTGGTGATCTGCAAATCCAATCTGATATGTTGGTATCATAGTCATTCAATGAGTCGCAAAATGCTCGAATACAATTTACAAAGCAAAATGTGACTTTAATTGATAACTAAAAATACCAGATTTGCCGTGTCAAGCTGTCAAGATCCAGAAAGTCCTGCATTCACATCCAATATATCCATTGAATTCAATCCATTGTTGACATAAGCGGAGATTTAGTTAATAAATAACTCATATATCCTAAATGACAGTTTCTAAATAGCCAAACAAGCCGATGTATGCTGTAAGAAAGTTTTGACACGAGTGTGAAGATTCTCTCATGGGCGCGGCCGTTGTTGTATGACCTTGAGCGGTCCGTCTAAAATGCGTATATGACTCATATCCGCGGATATGAACGAAACGTGCGAATATGAACGAATATAGGCAATATGTATGCGTTTTTTGCAGTTTTGTTATGAACAAATCACTGTTGAATTAGAAAAATTCACAATATGTGATAAATATGTTAAGACTGCCTCAAAATAGAGCAATTTAATAAAAGCGGTGGTCTGACTGGTCGTTCATATTCGCGGATATTAATTTGGAATTACTGAAATTGAAATGCCAATGAAAAACGCTTTTAAATTCATTCGATCGTAACATTACACATAAGCGACGTGCATTTTTTTCACAGAACGATTTTCATATAACAAAAATAAAGGAAATTACATTTAAAAAAGCCATTATCTGTTCATATCCGCACCTTTCAGTCATATCCGCCGATATGAGTCATATTCGCATTTTAGTCGTACCCTATGTTGAGGCATGAACGACAACTCTGCTAGAGAACGTTTCCAATGCTAATCAGCGAAATATGCCGATTAGAAAATCGACACTATCTCAATCGGACTGGCTCGGTCTTTTACATAGCTCGCCATTGTGAAGAATTGTTCCATGGTAAGATAACTTAGACGATGCTGAAGCAGCATCGTCAAAAACTACTTTTTATCAACCTATAAGACGTCACCCTACGTGCGCAGCCAGGCACGCGCCAATGAAGCCACTACGAGAGGCGTTACAGCCCCCGGCGCGGAAGGTGCCTTCAACATCCGTCTTATAGCTACTTCCGGTCAGCATGCCGTGCACCGTCGATTGGAAAGACTTCGGCAAATCTGCCAACAAAGAAATTCAATAAAAGCAATTTCAATCATGAACTAAATAATGCAAAACGGTATATGAATTTTCACCATGGTTGAAATGGTATTATACCATTCAATAGATTTTACTCAATTTTTTATGCAGAGATAATCAGAAGACCGGCTTAAATAGACCAGTAGCAAGTTGTCACTATATGAGTTAGTTAGCAAATAACACGTTGGGCGCCAAATGTCACTGGGTGAGAAATTGTGCGGCCAGTCCGGGACTCTAACCCAGGACACCTCGCTAACAGGGCGAGTGCTCTCCCGACTGAGCTAAACGGGCCGCAACACAACTTCTCCCCTTACGTGACTAAGTTCAGACCGTGACAAGTACTTTACAACAACCCTGATACATCGCATATCCCCGAAATGCTTCGGTCTTTAACCTAGATTAATTTTAAGAATTCGTTTGAGCACATAGTGCGGTTTGTAGTAGTTCCCGGTTGCACAATCCAACCAATTTACTATATGCTCTTAAACACGAATATCGTTTTTGCAGGTGGCCAATGGGACCGCAGCTTTTATATAAGAATTGCAATCCGGATCTTAACATTTTGTGAAAACCTGATAAAAACCGTAGGTGCAAACAACTGACCCATTGTATGTGCCGATGGTAGTTTCAATAATCTACTTAAAGTTGATAAGTAACTAAATGATATAGCATAAAAAGGGCTCAACTTGGTTTGAACCCACATATTAGATAAAGAGGACCCCCCCCCGAAAAATAAAAATAAATAAATAATATAAAGTTTCAAGAGTTTGTCTATTGACATTATACGTCAGTTGTTCGTGAAGTCTTTCGTTGCCTGGAGATTGGGCACGTTCTTCTTCCTCGCGATCTCTCTTGAGAACGCCACCATCGCCGTGTCAAGTTCCTGGGGGTTGGAGCGCCCCGCTGTGGACAGCTGTCTGATGACGTCATCAATTGCGTCATCGCTCGGACCGTGAAGAATGTAGTACTCTAGAAGTCTGAAAATTTATATGTGGCTGATATACAATGTGAATACGTATACATGAGGATCTTTTTCGACAAAAAATGTCAGCCGGGAGAACCTATTCGACATTCGTCGGTGCGTACTACACTCGTTTGTAAGTTTTAGAAGGTGCCAAATGAAAGACGCAATTTGCAACGCCACGTCGCGTACTCTGAAGTTCATTCAAGGCACGGTCGCTTAAGGCATTAACCTTAAAACCATATAAACAAAAGTTCAATATTTTAAGGAAAGCTTCCTGATACCTACGTGTTCGCCACATGGTCTGTTAATAAGAGCGAAAACTCGAGAACGTTCTCGAGTAACAATAAAATTCCTCATTTATAACTAGAGCTATTTTGTGTACAAATATTTTTGCATTCAATTGTTTCAAACAAGTGCCCTTTGTTAAAGAAGTAATTTTTATCCATGTGTTGGCAAAAACCATCGGTATTTACCAAGTAAATGTGATAAAAAAAATATTTAAGCACATGAAGCTAAAATTCGGCTTTGAAAATAGGTTTCACCTCTGAATCCGAAAACGTCCGCATTTGTTGCTTGCAGACATTTTTATTCAAAATATACTGCACAACATGCTTGTATTTAGAAAGGACTCAAAAGAATAGATTTATCCCGGGAATCATTCAGATTGTCAACCCCTAAAATAATAATCGTGTGTTTAGTTCGAAGAGTAGTATGTTCCGCGCCTGTATCTGCCTAATTTGAGAATACGTCTCGACATTCCAGTGGCGTAGCCAGACCCAAATTGTAGCCGAGGCAGTATCTTAGGTCATTCTAGGGGAGTCCGGGGGCATGATCCCCCCCCCCCTGAAAATTGTTTATACCTAGAACGTCTCTGGTGCGTTTTAAAGGCCATTTAAACCACATTTTATACCTAAATTATCGGAATCGTGGACGCTACATATGATCGTTTAGTATCAATAAAGTTAACAAAAAAATCTGCTACAAGTTTATTGTCAATTTTAGATTCTGTTAGCATTGTAGTTCAGACAAGATCACCGTGAAAAAATTCGTGGACGATTTTTTTTCCATTTAAAGCTTTGAAGCACCATAGGGCTCTTTTAAAAAAATGTACATTAAATCAAAAGCGTTTTCAATCATAAGCACATATGAAAAGAATCATTGGAAGTTATTTGGAAAAAACGGACCTACTGGGGTTCGAAGCAACGCAGTGACAATATAATAGTGGTCAATGGATCCAGAGTCTGACGCGTTACCGATTGCGTCACTGGGACATATTGATTATCATGAGGAGTACAAATATTTAACTTAAATCAGTAAAGTGTCTGGCCATTTTTTTGAAATTTTCTTTGTGCAAAATTGTGTTTTAGCAATGCGTTATCATTTTCTGTCAGTTCTATCATCAACTACATTGACTATTAAAAAGAAAAGACTTGAACTTCTTTATATCAAAAAAGTTTAATACGCGGGATATCATAATTTGAAAATTCTAATGTAAACAAAGATTCTTACCACCTGAAACTGTCCCGGATTTAAATCGACGCCGGCAATAAAGAGGAGAATACCAATTAAGCCGAAAACGCCAACCACCTGAAGGGTGTTTAGGTCCAAAATGGACCCAGACCCGTAAAACACCCGATTCTAGCTCGGTACGTTCCGATGACCACCATGATTATAGCATCGAAGTGTACAGTGCGACGCTTTGTTTAAGGTAGCGCACCTCTAATGGGCACATATCCAAATATAATTTTATTAATTATTTTCATAATCAGCATCATTTCACTGAACTACATGCAAATTTGTAGGTAGGCTTTCCATGCTTTTTAAAAAAATATACCGATTTTTTCAAAACCACTCTCACGCTCGGCTTTTGTCCATTTTATTTTCACCCCTGGGGTATATAAAAGTTTATTAATTCATTCAAATTTCCAAATATGGGCATGCAGTTGGTGTGTACAGATGCGGTAAAGGTGTTTTAAGTTTAAACAAAATGAAATAAGTATTCTTTTACAGACATTTATTTTTTACAAATTTATATCTCTGGAATAGCGCCATGAAATGTAAGTGATTTCAGCCAAGTAAAAATTGGGTCGGTTAAAAAAAAGGGTCATAAAATTTAAAATAGTATCATTTAAGTTATAGTTTAAACTTAATTTTTATAGAAACACTATATACAGCAAAAATACCAAGAAATAGACAGATTTACCGTTTACTTTTTGAAATAAAAATAAAAATGCAACATGCATCATTCGTATTTTCAGCAGTAAATTACCCAATTTAGCCATCACGTTGTTTTAATTTTAAAAATTGAAGGATGTGTATACAATTTTCAACACATTTAACAATAAACATAGCTTATATGCTTTATTAAATCAAATTACGTTAGAAAAGAAATAAAACGCGTCGCAAAAAGAATGCGATGTCGACAGGATTCGAACCTGCGCGGGAAGATCCCAAAATATTTTCAGTCCATCGCCTTAACCACTCGGCCATGACAATTTCACATCAGTGCTACTTTAAATGAGATATTTATAAGTAAGCAGGTAAAATGGCTAGTGAATCTTTGAAGAAATCGCGAAATCGTATCTTCAGATGATAATTGGATCAAAGTCAATATTTATAGTGAAAACAATGTTTTCTAAATGAATTAGGTAAACACATATCAAAATTCGAAGTTTGAAAAAAATAAAATGCATCTCTCGGAAATAACCGATCATTGAAGATCGGCATTGATCGTAAAATAAATCGCGGGAAATCATTAGAGGTGCGCTACCTTAAATTACGGATTTTCCAAATAATGTTGCTGAGCCATTTTGGCATCAATTGAAGTTATTAAATTGAAATAATTATCTGCCTCAGCATAAACCAATCGTACTCAATGATAATATTTGTTTGTGAATATCATGGTGCCTAAAATTTATTAAATTGCCTCAATTTCTTTCATAGATTTTATTCTTTGACATAAAGTTTGCTTTTTTTCCTTGTAATCTCAACATTGCTCTGCATATTTTAGCCAAGGCAACTGCCTCGGTGTGCCTCAGCGTTAGGGCCGGATTAAGCTGTTTTGGGGCCCAAGGCTGCACATGCTACGGGAGGCCCCCTTCCCTCTGGTCCCCTTCTGTATATTCAAAAGCACACTTGATACTACGAAAATCAGAAAACTTGCATTTGTTCACAGTTGACAGACACACAATATATTAACAAAACAAGTTAAACTATGTACAGTTATTTTATGAACTGAACTTAACACACATGTTACATGTAAAAGATTCCAGCCTATAAGTCTCTTCTACGACACTTCAGCTGGCCAAAGTCATCGATAAGCTGTGTCAAGTAAAGTTCTCGGAGGCTTCACATTCCATAGACAGTAGCCCCAATGCTGTCAACCTTTCCTGACACATGGTGTTTCTCAGATAGTTTTTCACGCGTGATAATGTTGAAAATGACCTCTCACCTTCACAGTTAGTAACTGGAATTGTGAGATACCCTTGTGGCTCGTGTCAGTAATCTGATAAGTCAGTGAAATATCCTAAAGGTCAGTGTGATTATTTGTCCGTAGACTTATCGAAGTAGACTGTTTTGCGTGAACACAATTGTGCAGGGTATAAACAAACGGTAATTTGAGCTTGAAAACCGTGACACAGTTTTAACAACAGAAAGAAGCCAGTGATTGGCTCCGTTACTATTGACTATACATCAGAGGCCCGATAACATAAGAATAACATAAGATAAGAAGAAATATTGTGCTACATATTACATATTTTAAGAGGTCGCACACTGGTGCATCCAGTTAGCATAGTAAATCAAAGCAAACTAAACGGTCCAGATGTTGTCATGACCATACGGGCAAGTCGTTTAATGAATAGAGAAACGAATGGTTCTGAATGGATATATAACACAGACAAAAAATTGATAGCATAGTAAATCAAAGCGAACCAAACAGTGGGGGATGTTTAGTGTCTAGTGGTAGGATGCTGGACTAGGGATCGGAGGGTCCCTGGTTCGAATTTCGCTCGGGGCACTGGATTTTTCTGAACCAAAAATTAATCCCACGCTAGCTCCTCTCCACCCAGGTATATAAATGGGTACCTGTGAGGGAAATAAGCCAATGTGCCGTGGCTGCCTTCGGCGCCATATGTACACGGACGACTTAAATCCCAGTGATCGGGGGTCGAAGTCGGCTGAAGATGCATACGTTATCGAAGCAGACTATAAACCGCACCTATAACCTTTAACCTTTTAAACGGTTACAATTGAATAAACATCGGGAAACTGATCAAATCACACAGAAAATTTCTACTGCAATCCCGATAGAGTCGTTAAATGGCGTAATAAGGAAATATCATGCATTTGGAAACTGGCCTGCCGTTTGTGGCC